>NC_072739.1:125810455-126111502 GCF_026930045.1 Uloborus diversus | reverse complement strand
ATTCAAGTATGATAACTTATTGCAAGATTGCAACCATTGAAATATGTACATTTGTGAAGAACAACTGAGCGAGAATGTGAAAAAGTTTTGGGAGTAAAACACAAAAATATAATGTTACTCATGAAGCCACAAGAGTTATGAGAAAAATTTCTAATTCCGTTTTTCTAAGTTTAAATAAGCATATGTTGGAAACAGAAGCAGCAGATTTTCTCGTTAACAAGTTTATAAAATTAATCGTTGATTAATATTGAAGCGTTAGAATGTATCGCGCAGTTAATTCAAACAATGACAATAATTCAAAGACCAATAATTAGGAAAGTAACAAAATTAATATTGTTAAGGGACAATAATCACTAGTTTTCTTCACCCTCGAGTTTAAATTGTCAAAATTCTCATATTCTGTGGACGAAAAAAAAAGAAGAAAAGAAAAATTGGGGAGGGGGCGGAAGTCTAATGACCATTCATGTAGTTTATAATTGCAAATGAATTTATTTTCTGAGTACTTAAAAAAAGAAAACACTGAAGTTGCTTAAAAATTAGGAACAAACCAAAGTTATTGGTTTGGCTAATATAGTGTTGGTGCGAAACGCATGCGAATATTAGAATATTATTTAATTGAGTTGATATTCGATACTATTTACATTCGTATTTCTAATTGGTTTATGGTTTTAGATAGGGTTTTATGTTAAATTGTTGCACTGGCTTCAAAAGTTGTGGGAAAAAGCACGCATTGAAACTATTTATCTGTATTTGAAAAATTTGATTGAAATAAAAAAAAAATTATGCGGTCAATTTTTGTTTAAGATTTTTGAAGACGTCTATTTTTACTCAGTATTTAAAGCACTTGAAAAACTGTTTAAATAGTTTGTGCGCCTGCTTCAAAAGTTATGACGGGAAAATATCTAATGAACCATTCCATGAAAAAGCTGTCATTTTGTCCCGCATTTCATTAAAAAGTAATAACTTAAAAAGTAACAAAGAACATTTTTTTTTCAAAAGTACAACAAATACATTTGCGATATCTTAATGAAAAAAAAATAGTTGCCTTTTTTAATTATTACTTTTAGTGAAAAATATGAGGTGTTACGTGAAGGACAGAGTGTTCCCTTTTTCTTTAATATTGGGTAAAATGCTTTAATTTAACCCATGCTTAAAGGGGGGTTTAACCCTTAAAGCATTGAACCCATGTGTTAAATGCTTTCATTTCCCTTAAGGGTGCTCTTCACTGAGAGTCTGAAAGATTCGGATCTAATGTTAACCTACGGGGGGGGAAAGTTGGAGCTTGTTTTACAAATTCCTGTAAAGTTTTCGGATCCGTTTTTTTTTCTGAATATTTTTCAAGACCATGTCTGTTTCTTTTAGTTTTTACTTTTTTGATGTGTCCATTCTCCGATTTTTTAAAATTCGAGAAAAAATGAATTTCTTCGAAAACGAGGTACTGTTGGACATTTCGCTCTGTAAAACATCTGCAACTCGTGCTATCGAAATTTTGAGAACGCCCTGACACGCAAAATATTTCCAGCTCTCTTTTGAGATCTTGTTTGAAATGATGCGACCATTTTTTAAACAAATATCATGTTCTAACTATTGAAAAAAATTTCAAAATACGTTCACTTTTTGCATTTGCCCCGCCCTAGAATAGTTACCTCCCCTTTTTGAGGGGTAAAAGCTAATGGGGTGTAAGATTTATTACCCTCTCATTAGTTCCCCTCAATGACCTCCGCTGGACGTCCTTTCTTCTTTCCTCTTTTCCTAAGGCTTTCGTGAAGAATCAAGTGCTTTTGAAAGTGAATCCATGTAGATGCGTGCTATTAGCTGTTAAATTCGCAACATCTGCTTTTTTTTTCAAATTTGTGGTTTGAAAAGAAATAGATTTGAAAGGAATATTTCTGAGTCAAATTGTTTATTTACAATATAATGAACATTGTTACAATGCTGTCGAATGCGAAAAGTTGACATTTTTCCCTTCCAGTAGAAAAATATTTTTATATATATATATTAAATCGTATTCCAGATACTGGGTATTTTGCATCGTTTTACATGTGTTTTATGTTACTACAAATGGTACACACATAAAGTGCTTTCCACAGCTCAACAAACATTTTTGAAAATTATTTGTGTCTTTAAGAGCCAGACTCGTCAAATTTCTTTAGAAGGTTTGGGAGGTGGAAAATTCAATAGCGGAAAACATTCCGTACACCAACATACTCATTAAATACATAGAAAATCATGAAAAATATATTAGCAATTTAATATGATTCAGTTAATGTAAAAAACACACCGTGGTAGAATTACTAAGCATTGTATGTATTAGTTTTAATGACGTTTTCAGCCTTATGTTGCCGACAAAGCTAACTAAAATGTGAACAATATAGAATGGGGGTTACAAGTTTTCACTGTTTTCTATTTTCATTCTCAGAAGCTAGATCAACATTTTAATACAATGTAGAAAAAATTAATTACAGGCATAAAGGTTTTCAGGTCACATAAGCACCCCCCCCCCTTAAAAAAACATCATTAAAGATCGTCTTAAATTTCGTTTTTATGGCTTTAATTTCAAAAAATTTCGGGAAGGGAGTTTGTGAAAAGTCCTTCTTTGACCATAAAAAAAAAAAAAAAAAGTCGTCTTAAATTGCATTTTTGGATTTCAAAAACCTGCATGTCCCCAACGTTAATAAAGATGGCCTACAATCATGTTTATAACACTTTAAAAATTTTGCCTCCCCCCCAACATCACACTAAGACTGTGTTTTTAGACTATTTCGAAAAATTCCGGGGAAAGCTTCCGAACTCCCCGTTTCCTAACAGAATTGAAGAACCTGAAATTGTGTTTTTGGCGTTTCAAGTTCAAAAATTTGCTGGTGGAAGATCACAGGACCTCTTACTTACTTCCAAATACTACCAGAGATCGTCTAAAAGTGCATTTTGAAAATTTTTATTTTCGAGAAAATTAAAAGGCATAGCCCCCAAACAGAGTGCTTGGGAAAATAGGGAGTATTTCTGAGTAAATAGTATGCTTACGATAAAGATCATGTTAATTAAATATAGAAATGGTTCCCTCTCCTAAACAAGAAGCTAAATCCTTTCTCTCGCTGTATTTACATATTACTAGGAGTCAATAGAATAGAAAATGTGAGGATCTCAAAAAAGATTTTTGTTCTATACGAATGAAAATTACTTGATAATCATTGGATTAGAACATTCATTTTATTCTGTGACTGAAGACAGGATACGATAATTTTTCGGCACAGAAGTGCGTAACACAGAACTTAAAAGAAAAAGTTTGTCTTGTTTGTTTTTTTTTTAATTGTGAACCCTTACTTGTACCTATAATTGCTTTCCTAAATGTAAGCTGTTCATTTTCATTTTTGTTTCAACTTTATGTATTTCCTGCAAATCTGTTTCTTGCCCTTTTTTTTAATTTTTATTATTGATTCATTAAATGCAAGATGCATGAAAACGAGGCAGAGCGATAAAAACTTTAAAATCTGGCAGAGCGAGGCGTTGAGATTTTTTTCATCTAAGTATTTCGAGATTTTTTTTTTTTTTTTTTTTCAGGCAGATATACATGTAGGTAATATTTTCGTGCCTTCTGAGAAAAAGGACAACCCTTAATATTTATTATGACAACTAACGAGGATCAGACACCAACAAGACTCATTAGAAAATTTTAATAAAAACTCAATGTGTTGAAGTAGAAGCACTATATACACTATATGACCAAAAGCATTGGGACACTTTCAAAAATTCACATGTTTATTGATTTCTCGAGAAATAATAGACCAATTGCTCTATAATTTGTTTCGCATAAAATGTATACTCTAGTTGTCATTTTCCAATAAAAATTAAGTCTGCTATTCATTTAGGGGACCGACAACAAATTGAGTAAAAAAGTTTTTTTGATAATTTTTCATTGCAAATTGCTGGGAATAAGCTATAATTTTCAGAAATGAGTTAAAAATCTATCAAAAACTTATTTTTATATTTTTGTGAAAGTATCTCTTATACCCATGGAAATATAAGCATTTCTTTGAAAAATGCAAAATTTTTTTTGAAGGTTTTCGCCTTATATTACGCAGAGTATTTCGTCAAACGTTACTAAACTTTTAAAATATTTGACAGCATTTTAGAGAAACATAATAATAAAATTTGAAGTTAAAATATTGAAAATTTGTTGAAATATGAACAGTTAAAGCTATTAATTTTTCACTGCGCAGACACGAAAGATAGCAATTTATAACGTTCATAATTCAAAGCTCAGATACATCCTACAATCCATGAAAAAAAATTCCACCGCAATTTCTTTAAATTTTAAAAAGTTATCAGCAATCTAATGAGGCCGAATTTCTATAATTCTAGGATAGGCGACGAATGGTAAGGAATTGTTAGCAAACTGGCAACACTTTCCTGCCATCGTTATAGAGTGATTCATGATAAGAACAGATTATTTGTTGCTGGTCCCCTAAATGAATATCAGACTTAATTGTTATTGGATTTGACGTCTGGAGTATACTTTTCATGAGAAAAAAATTACAGAGCAGAGAGCAATTGGTCTTTTATTTTTTGAGAAATCCGTAAAATTGTGAATTTTTGAAAGTGTCCCAATACTTTTGGTCATATAATGCATGTAGTACTTCATGTATTTTGCCGAATTTAGTAACTGGGAATCTGAGACTCTAAAAGTGCTAGGTTTAGTTTTATTGCAAAATTTCAACGCAAGATAGTTTACAAACATTGAGAGTGGGGGAAGGAGTGATTTTTGCCTTTGAGCTTGGAGCAGGGTGAGCACCCTTGCATACAAAGATCAGAGAAAAATCTTTAATTTTTCAAATTCAGGAAATCCTTATCCGTAGCCGTCCGCGACTTTGCCGTTGTTATGCTCAATTTGAAAGAACTTTCACCATAACAACCCCTTGAGAAATGCTATCGTAGCCTTCTCATCTGCATATAGTACTTAGATAAATAAATAAATATTTTTTCAAAAAGAAAAGGATTCAAAGATAAAGATTAGGGGAATTTTCTGGTCACCAGTGGTGAGAAAAGGCATTTATAGTAGCCACATTTTTTTCTAGTCGCCACTCCATTTGTAAAAACAGGTAACTAACCAACAAAGTAGTATTTAATTTAGCACTAAAATATAAATATTATCAGTTCAAATAAAGGTTAATGTAAGTAATTAGTGGCATTAATGTTTATTGTACAATCAAGTATTAACTATGCAAAGAGGATCTAGTTTCATTTTTAAGAATGTTTTCTGCTAACTCGGATGGGGTTGGGGAGAGTGGCAAACAGGCAGAGGAAGTGAAAGAATTTCGCCAACCGATAACTAGTTAGTCCCCACTTTTATTCGGCACTCGATTTTTCAGATTTATTAAGTAGGATCATCCATTTTTAAAGAATATTTTTTTGTTAGAATTTGGAGTTCATTTCGTTAAAATTCAGTGTGGTCATGTAGGCTATCTTTTTTTTCCTTCCTTTTTTGATATTATCAATTTTCAATAACGAACATTTTTCTAAGAATAAAACGAATTTATAAATTTATTTATTGCAAATATTCATTCATTCGTTAATTTTTCCTAGATGAGATCAGGAACCGTATTAATGGGGAAAAAAATCTTCGTTTCAAAAATTAATTTTAGTGCGAATGCAAATAAATTAATATCACAAGCGGGATTGCAAAATGCCGCGCCTTTTATACTGAGTAATTTTTCTTTTACCTATGTAGTCAAGACTCAAGAGGGAAAGAACTAGAATTTCCTTGGAAGGGTCTGTAAAAAGCTGCGGTTTCATTTCGCCGTCAGCTATTACCTCCTTCGACTACTCTGCACAGCAGGGGAGCGTCCGGTCTGTCCCCCTGCAAAATGTGACAGGTCACATGATCCACACTTTCATCGGCCACCGCTCGTTCTATTGGTTGTTGAAGTGTCAATCACTTCACTGATGAACATTGCTTTCGTTGAAAGAAAAGGCCCATTTTCAAGCGAGATCGTTTTTCTTCCCCACTGAAGAGCAGCCTTAATTGTGCAAATGATCGCGGCGCAAAGTAATTCTCTTCGATAAGGGAAACAGTTTCTTGAGAGGGGTGTCCCTTGATTACGTGATGTTCAACGGGGGATGTTGACGCGCGCTCTGAGGAGAAAAGTGGGGAGAAGGCACATCTATTCTATTTTAAGATCTATGTGTCTACCCCACCTCAAGGGCCTGAGGGAAAATAGTTACACTGTTCCCTTGGCCGTAGCCCATGGCTTAGGAATTGGAGCCACTATCTTTGTCCACCAGAACCATTCTCTAAAGAGTATCTTCTCTAGCTCGTACCACGAACTTTTTTTCTGCTTTTTACTCCGCTCTCAGGATATTTTTTTACTCATCTTGTATAGTTTTAAATCAATTTTAAGATATGTCGAAAAAACTATTTGAAGCTGAATTCAGAAAGAGCGAAAGACCACGAAAAAGAGGCCCCTAACAATCTTCATCTTATTTTTTATCGTGGTTAACTGCTAAAGACGTTAGGAGAGTAGGTAAGGCATTGTTTGTATAATTTGAATGATGTTTATATAATTTGAATGATGAATACAAATTTGTTGAATTTTATAATTTTTCTCATTCTTGGAAAAAAATTTCGCACTATAATAATGGAGATTCAATTTAAAGTTCGGGAGGCTGCCAATTTTCCTTTAGAAAATACTAGGGTTAATTTGTACTAAAACAATAAATTTTCGACTTAGTTTCAATACATTTTTTCTACCCACACAATGTTTTAAACAATGCTTAAATCATCAACGTCAATCAATGTGTCAGAAATCAGCTATTTTTTACGACTCTAAACTTATTGAACTTTGATGTATAGTTATAATTACAGTAGAACCTCGTTTATCTTGCTCCCGTTTATCCAGATTTCGGGCTTATCCAGATCAAATTTTTAAAGTTAAAAAATATATTCACTGAAATGATATAATTCTAAATTATGATAGCCGGAACGAAACTGTCAATGTACCAAATATTTGCTCTTTATTTTGATTAAATACACAACTCCTGCATAGGACGTGCAATAAATTATAGTCATCTTATAAACAACACGGCATATTTGGAGTGTCATTCCTACACCATCACAGCCCACAGCAGCTGAACTATAAATGATTAAGTGTTTGCGAGTAACAATCCAATGTAATTTTAGTTCCCGTAATTTTGCTACAGCGTTTTTTGCAATTATAAAAGATAAGTCTGCTTATTTACGAATTTGTTTTACAAATTACCCGGATTTTCGTTATCCGAATTGTCTTTGTCCGCGCTAGTTCGGAAAAATGAAGTTGCACTGTAAATGAAAATAACTTGAACGGAAGCGCACTGAAAACATATAAGAGTTTTGATCTCAAGCACATTAGGTTTCTGTTTCTCTATTAACTGTTTCTCAGATGTCGCATTTATAAGGCTCATATCATTACAGGCAGTGGACTCCTTTATCACTGCCTAATTCAAATATGGCATCCAGTGGTGAAACGGTTCAAAAATGATACCAAATGGAATGTTATTTATCTATTTGTTCTACTGGTTAAAGAGTACTCCATCACGGTGTAACGAAAAGTTACATTACAAGACATGTATAAATTGCAAATGCATTTTGTGTAAAATTCGTCCTTGGCTCATATGACTCAGTGAGAAGCAAAGTGCAAGTGGACATTTTCAAGTTTTGAGTAAAACGCGTATAGCCTAGGTAGGCTTTCATTGATTTTTTTTCTAAATCTTTCTATACAGCAGCACCAACCAGGGCTACTAGTACTATCTCTTGCCCCAAGACAGAAGAGGGGGTTCCCCTACCATTTGCACTGGTTATCTCCAAATTTTTAATTTTGCCCTAGTGTTGACATTATGAAGTCTCTCAGGGATTTCTTTTTTTTTTTTTTTTTTGCTTTGTTTGTTTTGTATGGGGGAGGGGGCGCCGAAACGAGGTCTTGCCTTTGTTCGAAAATGACCTAGTTACGTCCCTGATTTTTGAAATAATTAGCACACCTTTTTCTCATCATTCAACTGACGGTAAGTGTTATGATACATTTTTTCTTAGATTCTTTTTAGGTGTAAATTTACTTTTAGTTTCTTTCAGTTTGAAAATATTTCCTTATTACTATAACTAGTTTGTAGGTATTAATCGGTGCTTGTCTTATTATCAATTTTTGTCCTACTATAATACGAAAATGTTGCGAAATTATTCTTATTAAATTATGTTCATGATTTGAGGTTCAGTATTTTTAATATATTCGTCGGGTACGTATTTTTTTGTATTGCTTAAGTTAGTGTAGTATATTCAAAAATGAATGTTATATATTGATAAAAAGATCGATGTTTTAAAACATCGATGTCTGGAAACATCGATGTTTTTTGATCGATGTATCAATACCATCGATGTTTTAATTTCTAACATCGATGTTTTGAAACATCGATGTTTTGCCATCGATGTCGCACCTCTATTTCTTACCACTTTTCACTGCTCGATAGTATTTCATTTGTAAATTGTTACTGGATTGCATTCAAAAAAGTCCAAAGATTCTGCTTTTGAAAACTGCCCATTTTAAAAATATGTTTCACATTTAAAAAACTTTTTGAAGACTCCTTTTTGTTCTTCGGTTTTTAATTTAGCATGTTTCCTTCATTTCAAATCATTTAGTCTTTTTCGCTTGTTATTGATTTTCGTTTCCCGCAGAAACTTAACATTAACAGGTAAGTTTTTACTTCCTTTTACAAAAAAAGGAAGTATTGTATTTGCGAAAAAATTTTCACTGAAAAATCGACCTTAATTTTAATTTTGCTCACCCCCGAATGAATGTTAAGTTTTTTTTCCGGCTCGATCACACGTGGAAAAGTGCCTAAGAACGTATAGACACGCGAAATATCCATCTTGACGATTCCCGAGTTAGTTACAACGAGTTTTCTCGTGACGTCTGTATGTACGTATGTATGTGCGTATGTATGTGCGTATGTATGTCGCGTATCTATGTATGTATGTATGTCGCATGTGCGGATGTGCGTATGTATGTGCGTATGTCTGTCGAATTCTGGGGGACAGTGCTCGGGATTGGAGGCTGGTGGGCGGTGGTGCTGCAGAGGCCCGTGGTTCAAGCTGAAAAAGGAACCACAACATCAAGGATGGTCAACAATAAGCAATTGTGATTGCTCAAAAAAAAAAACTCTTTTTTGAAACTCGAAATTTCATGTTGATAAAACGCTGCTCCTTTTCCCCCACATGTTCCACAAAAACAGTTATTCAAAAAAAAAACAAAAACATTTAGGTATCCCACACTAGGCCAAATATTGATAATTTTCATCAAAAAAAAATCTTTTTTCCTTACTTTTTTTAAAAAATGTAAGGTAAGTTTAAAGAAATTATCAAGCTGAAAAATATAAACAGTAAAGTAGGTAATTAGCGTTAAATAGATACGTGTGCTCTCTTGCAATATTTAAGTTTCCCACATAGGACTCAGAGATGTGGATTTTTTCAAGTTTAAGTTAAAATTTTTCACTTCAAATTTTTTATTTTTTTTTTATTATTCATTCGCAAAATGTTGATTTGAAAGTGTTCCCTAATAAAGTTTTAATTTTAGATTTTATTTTAATTTATGTATAATTTTTTTAAAAGATAAATTTAAAAATTCAATTTTTTGAAGAAAGGTATAAATATTAAGCCTCTTGCTGGACATTTGAATATTTTTTGATTGGGATAAATAATTTTGTAGAATACATTTGGAGATATTGGAGCAATGTTTATCAACATGACATTTCGAACTTAAATCACACTTTCAGACGCAAGTCGGCACAAGGGTTACTGTTGCTCATAAGTTCATATTATATGAAACCTTTTTTGCAATTGTTTCGCCAAAAAAAGGGAAAAATATAAGAGGGTGAGCGATTTGAAAAATCAATTTTCATTTTTTCTTGGGACACCCTAATAAGATACGAAGAAACAGTTGAATTTTTCTCCAGCCCAACAATATGCAAAATGACACAACAAGGTCTCGGAGGCCAAATATGGTGTTAAAAAAGGCGAAATGCTCATTACTTCTTCGAGTCTTAGTTTTTAGAAAGCTTCTATCGTTTTGAAGAATCTTCTGAAGTAAATCAACAGTTAGTTTTTTTTTTTTTTTTTTTTTGTAATTAAAACATTTTTATTGAATTCTTCCTCGGATTTCATTGATCAGTTTTTGTATTTTAACAATGAGGTCGTTTCCAAAATTTTAAAAGTATATTTTTCTGAAAGAGCATTCTTAAAATCATGGAATTTGATTATTTTAAAAATAATTTGACCAAGTTTAATATTTTATAAAAATTATTTTCATCGGTGCGAAGGTCTTTTTTACGCTTCGTGCACTTGACACCACACGTAAATAAATGCCTTTCACTGATGCCATTAGCGCAGTGTGTAATATTTAATTCGCTTCTTTATTCACATCTACTAGCAACGATATGGTTGATAGCAAGCGTAGAGCGCAATATTTTATTCTCTTCTGAATTGTCATAACCTGGAACCGCGGTAGACAGCAAGCGTAAACATTCAGGGCGCCAGTGGAGTGCGCGCCAAAGCGCATCACTAGCGACGTCATAAAGATTACGCCTTAATTGAAAAATCGGACATTTAAAAAAAGTTAATTAAAAATTAAACGTTTTGAGAATAAAAGCTTTTCCTCGCTCCATGTTTTTTTTTTTGCTTATTCTATCAATTTCAGTGATTAAAAGTAGTACTTTTGACTGAGATAGAAACAACCTCATTTTCTTGTTTACCATTTTTCCTTTTCCCGCTTTCAAAAATACTTTTTCTACCAGTTTTTAAAATATATTTTTTGATTTCTTGGTCACTTCTCTTGCGTTGAAGACTCTTCTGAAATGAATTGAAAGTTTAGCATTCCTTTTCGCAGTTAATACACTGTTATTATATGTTTTTTTTAGATTTAAGAAGTCAGTTTTATATTATTTCTCCATTTTTTGTCTAACATTTTTTCGAGCATGCATGTCTAACATAGCATCGATCTATGTTAACGTCATTCTTAAAGTAAAAATCCTTTTAAATTTTTAACCAGGGTTAAAGGAGCGCTTGTCCCATCCTTTGCATGCGCCCGAAAAAAGTTTTTCCTCTCTACTGTGAAATTATCACAATGTGACTTACGTTCCTCTGGCTCTGAGGTACAAAAACAAATATTGCAGATGATTTTTTTTTGGGGGGGGGGAGGTATGACCCCCAACAACTCTCTCCTTGCATCCGCCCTGGTTCCACCAAATATTTTTTTCTAACTACAGCACTGCTTTTTCACACACAACATTTGAAAGGGTTAACAAACATTTAAATATTAAATTGATCAACAACAACTGAACAACAAGTTCGAAGGGAACAGCACGAGAGAATCAACAAAAACCTGTTTCTCACCTGGTTCTTCCTTGTCTCTGAGCCTGCCGACGAGGACAGCACAACACTGCACCAACAAACACGCAAGTAAACACACAATGCTGAATTTTCGAACCATCACGTTTGAGTAGTGCCGCAAATCTAAAGCATCTTATCTTCGATGTTCTTTAAAGTGAGGACTGTGATGAGGCCAGCAGCCATGCGACGAATTGTTGAATTCGAAAGTGGGGAGGGAGGACGACTTGGATGATTGGAACTTACGGTGTCTTGAATCTGATGAGAATGGAAAAGTGTGCGAGAGAGAGTGATTGTGGTGTCACGTGACTCGTTGCTGACCCTGGAACGGGAGGAGACATACCTGTCTTCTTTCGTCATGAGTACGTTGAAAAGCGAGTGAAATCGAAACACGCCCGGTTTTTCGACGCGAAGAATCGCGGCGTTTTTTGATTTGGAATTTTAATTCAAAAAAAGTAAAAAAGCTCCATTTCTCCATGATTTGTTATTAGATTGAAATAACTCACTATAGTGGGTTTTGCTCTTTTTTTTATTGTATGAGGAAGCAGAACAATGGATATCTCAATGTCAAGGTTTTTTTGGGGTGGAGAAATTAGATTTGTTACGGTCAGAATTAGAAAATTAGTGATTTGGATTCGTCATTTTCTACTGTTTTGTTCGTAATGGCAGGAAATGGAAAACATGTTTTTTTTTTCTTTAGCACTGTAGAAGCACTTATTTTCGTGCTTCTTAGATTTTCGTAATTTTCGCGGGTCCGTCATATTTGCGAAAGTTTAGCCACCACGTGAAATATTTTTTCGCGGCAGATTTTTCATGTTCATTTAAAATTCGCGAAATTTTCAGCTAGCGAAATCACCGATACAGTCGGATCCTGCTACAACGCGATCCGACTTGCGTGAAATGGCTATAACGCGAGTTTTTCATGAGTAATGAATTTTTTATTGCTGACGCAAATTACTCTTTTGCAACATGAAATGTTTTGGAAAGGAGCATCGGAGCATTAGAAAGGGCTTCGTGGACACTAAATATTGGTTTCGTGAATAGACTTTTATCCCTTTAGCATCACTGACAGCGGAAGTTCACACATTGTATTAGTCTAAACAACGCTTTGCTTTAGTTTATACAAATTACCGCTCCGATTCTGAACGGTTTTTTTTTTCCTTCTTGTGAACGTTGATAAAATAGAATGGCTCCGAAACAAGGCTTTCATCTCAAGTTAGCAAAAGTGGAAAGAAAAACAGAAAGATTCTGACAATGAAAGAAAAGGTAAAGATTCTTGATGCTTAAACAATTATAAAGTGCCTCGAAGGTAGCACGACAATTAGGTATCAGTTAATCTTCGATACGTACAATTAAAGTTCAAGAAAAGGGAATCTGCAAAAGTATAGAACTTAGTTTTAATAATGAAGATCGCAGTTTAGTATCCGAGCAAAATACAAACATCGTGAAAATGGAAGCCAGGCCAGAAATAGTGGTGTTCCTACACTGCATACACTTCATGAATTTTTAAATTATAGTTAAAATTACGATATCTACTGTTTAGTGCTATTATAAGCTATTCCACAACGCGAAATTCCGACTTACGCGAGGGGTCTTGGAACGCATCCTTCGCGTAAGTCGGGATCCGACTGTATCCTCGTTTTCGTGAAAATTATGGCTCGCGAAAATAAGGGCTTTTACAATACGAGGCAACTTCCAAAATTTTCTGAGAAAAATGCTTGTTTATGGTTTGTGAAGTTTTATTGAATCATCAATGAAATCTTGTTCCTCACCGCCTAATTCTGAATCACAATAAAAATTAATTATAAATTTAATCAAAAAAATGAAGACATTAATTTCAAATAGTCAGTCGAGGTTTTAGGGAAGTATCTATCAAAAGTTATAATTTATATAAAAGTTATAAAATCAGAACAAAAACCCTCTCAAATTATCAATTCTTCTAAAAATTTCAATGCTGCTGTTTGCGTCATAGATACAGATTAAGGACTACTTTCATTAATTTTATTGGAATACGAGAGAAAGATATTTATATATATAAAAAAAATATACTTCCGATTTTTTTCAAATTTATAAATTTGAAGCATATCAGGATATACACAGCGAAATATGATCTCCAACGTGCTCAAGTTTTGCTTGGGCTACAAGGTGCTCGGGCACGGCGGAGTTAAAGGGAGGCTTAAGGGAGCTAAGCCCCAGTTGAAATATGATTAGCCCCCTCAAAGAAAAAAAAGAAAAAAGAAAGACTTTTTTCTTTATGTGAATGTCTTGAATAGTTTTTTTCGTTTTTCCTTTTAGTAATAATAAAAAAATTTCTTTTTGTTCAGCATTTGAACATGCTACGAGGCTTTTATTTTTCTCTCCTGTACTCCTAATATTTTCTCATTGTCCGTTGATTGTTAACAGTGCTGGAACATTTTCCAGGCAGAGCCCTCAAAGCCTCTCATTTCTCCTAACGTCAACAAATGTAGCCTAAAAGTACGTTATTAGTCCTTCAATTTTGATTTTTTAAATTCATTTACTATTAAGATTATTTTTTTGAATTAGAGTACTATCCCCCCCCCCCCGTTCCCAAGTGTCTAAAGCTTAAAATTTCGTTTTTAAAACTTAAATTGCAAAAAACCTTCTGAGACTAGTCCCTGAACCCTGAATGTTCTCTTAACATCATTGAAAACAGCTTAAAATGCTCTTTCCGATCCTCAATTTAAAAAAACTTTCGGTGGTGGGTCCCCGAACTGCCACCCTTTCCCTAATTTTAGGTCGAAAGATAGCCTGAAATTAGGTTAAGTTGTTCGGATTTCAATTTAAAAATTTTTTCGAAGGAGACTGCTACAACTTCTCTTTAAAGAAAGCCTAAAACTATTTTTTGGTAAAATTTCAGAAGATTTCCTGGAGCACCTCCCCCCCTCCCCTTTCCAAACATACTCTTTAAATTGATTTCATTTAAAAAAAACAATGGTATGGGAACCTCCTGTCCCCACCCTCTTTCTTCTACTGTTATCAAATAATAACTTCTCTATTGGTGACTTTAGGGCATCCCTTAACGACACCAAAAGATAGCCCAAAATTGCCATTTCAAACTTCAACACCGGAAAATTCCGGTAGAGAGGACGCTGATTTTTACAACAACACCTAAGATAGCTTACAATTTCCTTTCCGCCAATTTTCGTGGGAGAGTCCCCCAAATACCTTTCTTCCAAAAATAGTCAAAAATTGACTTCAGCCTCGAAAAACACATCGAGAGCGATTCTCCTCACAATTCCCCCATGATTACCAGAAATAGTCTTAAATGGGGTCGTTTCCGAAATTTTAAAAGTATTTTTTTCTGAAAAAGCATGCTTAAAAACATAGGATCTGATCATTTTTAAATAATTTGTTTAAGTTTAATATTTTTAAAAAATTACTTAAATCGGTGCGCTTTTGTATTTTAAGCTTCCGCCGATGACATCACAAATGATGAAATGCCATTCAATATTGCCATTCAGAGTGCAAAATATTTAATTCGCGTCTTTACTCACGTGTATTGGCAACGATATGGTTGATAGCAAGCGTAGAGCGCAATTTTAATTCGCTTCTTGATTATCATGACGTGGAAATCCGGAAGAAAGATGCGCCAAATAGCATCATTTGTGACGTCATCAAGACCACGAATTGTTTGAAAAATTGGACATCTCAAAAAATTAATTAAAAAATAACTGTTGGGAAAATGAAAGTATTTTCTGTGACAATGTTTTTATTTATTTATTTATTTTTTTTTTTTTTTGCTTATTCTATCAATTTCAGTGACTAAAAGTACTACTTTTGACTGAAGGAAACAACCCCATTGCGTTTTTAAGTCTTCAGTTTAAAAACATTTTCGAAGGAACCTGCCTTCTTCCTCGGCGTCTGTGAAGGTGGCCTATAATTTCGTTTTTCAGAGTCAAACATCTGCACTTCGAACAAGAGCCCTCGACCTTATTATGTTATCAAAGATTACCTGAAGTTAACTTCAGTCTTGAGAGAAAAAAAAAAGAAAGAGAATCTCCTCTCTTTTTCCTCCAACATTACCGGAAGCTGCCTAAAATTGCTATATTTGATGTCAATTTTGAAAGATTTTCCGGAGGGAGGGGCCTAGACACACTCTTTTCCCGATCTCGTAACACTGCTCAAGATTGACTAAAACTTTTTCTAAGTTTTCAATTAGAAAAATATCTGTCCCCAACCCCATAATCTGATTGTCTACAATACAACTGTATACAATAGTATGATTTTAAATTTCAACCCCCATGCCTCTGCTTTATAACATGTACAGTGAAACCTGTGTAAGTTGACCACTTGCGGTGCAGTACTTTGGTGGTCAACTTAGACAGGTGGTCAACTTACAAAAGGGGGTAATGATTTTTTTTTTTTTTTTGTCATTTCTTGCACCATGTATTCATTTTTTGACTAATTGACACTTACTCTTTCCGTTCAACTCACTTTCATTGTTTAACATTACTTTTAAACAATAATTTAAAAAGGTAATACAAATATTTTTAGAGGTTATTTTCTCAGAATGACCTATAATGTGTCATGTAAATTTAAAATTTCAGTAAATTGATCAAGAAAAAAAAAGCATTGTTTATAAAAAGTTATTTGATATTAATAGTTCCGAAAAATTCATAGCTAATCAAAAATAACAAATTTTTCGCTTATTTTTTTTCTCATATACATTCAATACATTTATAAACATGATGATCTACTTTTCAACAAAATAACTCCTTATTGAAGTTTGGCGCACTTATTAGACACTAGTTTTGGAAATTCCATATGTGTCAGCTAATTTTCTCTGGATTTCTCCCTTTTCAATTAATTTTAATATTTCATGCTTTTTATCAGTCTCAAGTTCAACTAACTTTCTTTTTGAAGCCATCTTATGTCAAACTATAACACAAAGAGCAACAAGCTGGACACTCATAGTTCTAAAAGAATAGTTGAAAATGGAAATGTCTTATTTCTTAATCCCTTGCACCAGAAATACTGCAATGCAAGTAACTTTTACTCTAGCACAATTCCAGTATTGCCACAAAATATAGTTTTCCAATGTGGTTAAACTTACAAGGAGGTTTAGTTATGCTGCTGTTTTATTTAGTCGGCAAAATGCTGGTCTGGCATCAAAAATATTCTTGGAAAGCTATAAAAAAATAATAATGAAATAAAATAATTTGCTAAATTAAGTTTTAAAAAATAAACCAAGTGGTCAACTTACAAAGGGTTTTTTACAATACTCCAAACCAAATTCGGGGTACATTAGTGGTCAAGATAGACAGGTGGTCAAGATAGAAAGGTGGTCAAGTTACAGAGGTTTTCCTTCATTATACAAGATAGGACTAATTCCGTTCCTGACAAAAGCGGTCAACATAGACAGGTGGTCAACTTACAAAGGTAGTCAACTTTACAGGTTTTACTGTATTTCTATTTCTAATGTGCATGTTTTTTATGTACATGTAAAGACTGTTATGACCAAAAAAAAAGGGAACCCCATTCCAAGGGAAAACTGGCTGCGTTAGTGGTGTACGTACAGTACCCTGATTAAACTGTTGATGTGTTTTACAGCATCGTCTGCATTTTGACAGCTTTTATAACTTCTACTTTTCAATTTCAAGATAAAAATTTCTTTTTGGCAAGAAAGAATCTATTTTTTCCCCGAAGGCATTTCAATTTGACAAACTTAATATTTGGACCCAGAAAACTTCAAAGTACTTGAGATGCAACAGCTGTTTTATTTATTACGAGTTGTTTCAATCACGTACACGGAGACATAGTATGTAAATTATATTGATAACGTGTTCTTTTAAAGTTTTAAAATTCAAAGGGAAAGAAAAATGGTAATTTCTATTTGCTTGGTAGTCGTCAAGAAATGGGATGGTTCTCTAGAACGGCTGGCATTCAAATCGTGATTGAAAGATGAAATATGCAATGGCCTTGCTTGTCAGGGCGTCTGGAAGAACTCTTTCAAAGAAAAGTGGCTTAGTTGTGAGCACAAGTTGTGTGCAATAAAATCGAACTTTTTCTATTTTTCATAAATGAACATTTTTATGCGTTTATTCAAGTATGAGTCATATTTCTTAAAGAAAGGTAATTTTGGCATCATTTTACTATTTTTTTCTGTTACGATGGTTATCTTCTTGTTGCTTTTAATCGACGTTTCAATTTTAAACGTAGTCCGTTCTGTAGTATTTTAAAGTTTTTGGATTATCGAGAGATGGCTAGATTTGCCGACACACTTTCCAATTTTAGCTGTTGACAGAAATGGGATTCTTGAACCAGTTGGAATTATTTCAGCAACTGTTACGAACCTCAATTACCTTCAAATGGACTAAAAATTTCAATCTCAAAGCATAAAATACCAATTAAAAAAACGGAATGGTAGCTTGTAGAAAGAAGCTAAATTTGTGTTTTCCTATTTGTAGCTAATGCTTCAATATTGCTGTAATACAAGAGTTAAGCTTTATTAAAACGAAATGGTGCTACCTGCCACATCGATAATCAAATTCAACTGAGGGTTGGAAAAAGGATTAAATTAAACTCTATTTTTGTACATATATACAGATTGCACAAAATATCATAATTCAAAAGGGGGGAGCATAGTTAAATCAAAGTGGGAGGTGACAATTGACAAAAAGTCATATGTCTAGCACATTGTGCTTTTCTGGAAGTTCAGAGGCATCTGATCTACACTATATTTTACAGAACGTTGCACATAGCTAAGCTTCTTTTCTTAGAAATTATGTTTTCAGAAAGATTGCTTCTCCTTTTCCTTTCTTCATGTCAACTTATTCCTGAGCATTTTCAAACCAACTATTTGAGCGTCAAAAGCCGAGCTTGAGCGAACAATAGCCAACAACTATTTGAGCGTCAAAAGATTAAGTGACGAAGACAATTTGGTTACAATTAAAATTGTAACCAAAATAAATTTCATCTTATTTTACAGTTGTAAAAAATAACACTTTTTTTTCCTCAGAATGTGGCAAAATTCTGTTTCCCCTTCGTCTGTTTAATATTGCACGCTGCCTAAAGGGCAGTCCATTTGGAACTGTAAATATTGGTACGTTTTACAACTGTATAACTCTTCGAACAATAACACACATCCAGAAGAACATTGTCATAACTCAAAAACAAAAAATTTTAAGACAGGGAAAATAAATTACTTTTGTTGAAAATAATTGGTTGTGTGATGCAGCCAAATAATGGATTAATTTTGAAAACATTTCGGATATCTTTTACGCTTGTAACCATAAAGTTCCTAAAAAAAAAAAAGTTCCTCTTTGATTAATCATGACTTCGGAACTTCTTTAAACCGTCGGAATTTTGACTTTTTGAGTTCAGCCAGTATTCTTCTAAGTAAGGGATGTATTCACAAACATAGTTTTAGATCCATCCCTCTCTAGACTTGCACCACTATTCGTCGCACTTTCTTCGAAATATTCAGACATTTTCTAGCTGATGAGGGGCAAATCCGTCTTTCAGGTGCATGCCAAGGTCAGAGATCGGAGTTAAAATCTTGCCCTTGAACTTAGGGCGCAGTTTTATTTGAAGAACGCCAATTCTCGCATCCGCCCTCGCACAAACAAAAGCTTCTCTTTTCTCCAAGAAGTCAACCTCATTAACCACCTTGCGCGAAAACAGTGGCGAACATGAATAAAAGCGGACCCGGTATTCTTTACTGAAACATGGTTTCGTTCTGCTTCAGCGGAATCATTTTTTTCCCTTCTTAGTGTAGGTAGAGTCACCTTTCGAAAACAAAACGTCAAGCTGTTTCAAATTAAGATTTATTGAGGTGTTAAATTTCTTTTCTTCCCAAACACACAACACAGCAACTGATTGTAACGAATATAATTGGACGAAGCGTGCTTTCAATTGCGCAAACTAATTAAATAAACTACAAGTGGTCCCTTTACCTACCCTATCAGTAAGATGCAAACTGAATATTTATACCCTACTAGAAATTACGCAAGGTCCAACAGTGAATTGAGCAATAAATAAATAATTAGCTTTGTTTACCTGAAACACACAAAAAAAAACTTCATGATTAATTCTAAAAATCTTCATCAGTACAGGTCCGATAGCATAAAAACAAATAAAAAAAAAAAACTAATTTGAATTCTGAAATTTTTAATGCAAATTATGATTTTCGCGATCACGAGTTTAGGCAGGACCATACTCATTGGGGTTATAGTTTCTAGAAACGGCCTCTGTGCCCTCAAACCTGCCCCTTCTCCTGGGCGGTTACGTGTGTATAGTTGTGTGTGTGTGTGTGTGCAGGCGTGTGTGTGTGTGTGTGTGTGTGTGTGTGTGCAGGCATGTGTATGTGTAGGCGTGCATATGTAGGCTAGGCTTGTGTGTGTGTGTGCGTAGACTTGCATGTATGAACGTAGGCGTGAGTGTATGTGTGTAGAGGCGGGTGTGTGTGTGTCAGCGAGTATGTGTGTCAGTGTGTATGTGTGCAATGGCGTCCGCGCGTGTGTGAGTGTGCATGAGTTTGCGTGTGTGTGGGACATGCACACCAACGGATTCCGGGGAACAGTGGTGAGGACCAAAGGAGGCGCACCTGCAGAGGCCGATGGGCGGTGGTGCTGCAGAGGCCATCGTGATTGCTCAAAAAAAAAAAAAAAGAAAAAGAAAAAAAAAACTTTTTCTCTCTCTCTCTCTCTCTCTTCAAATATAACGTTTTTCAGATGAATGTCCAACATTCCGTCCTTTTGAATGCACTCGATACGTTTTCTGCTAAAATTGCCTACTGCAGCAACTGCTTCAGTTCAATGAATTTTTTTCCTAAATTCGGTATTTCAACTCTTTCATTTTGTGTCGACACTTTTTCACAGCATTCAAAACTTCGTTTACCATAAGCTGGACATTGTCCTTTTAAATCATAGTATTTGCATTTATTGCAAGAGAAAAATTTGTTATAGAATCCTTCTGTGTGTGTTCTTGTTTTCCCCACCTCCTTCTAGTCATGTTCACTACCTCACACTCAGATTTCGGAGTTCTCTGTGCCTAAAACACCTATGATGGTTTACCTGTTTAATGAGGCCCTGAAAACAGCTCATAGTCTTTTTACTGCAGGTAGGTTGCCGAGCACTCCCGGATTAGGCACCCTGAAGGCCTAAATGACTACGACAAATTTAATTTACACCAGATGCTTTTAGCGTGCACGGTCTCTTGGGAGATTTTTGACCGATCTATATCGAACTCGCGACTTCCCAGTTACGAGCCCAACGCATTACGTATCGCACCACTGCCTATCAGGTTTATCTATATCATCAGGTTCACTGCATGGAACTCTAGATGCTATCGATAATCTATTGCTTAAATTAATTCTTTGGACAGTATCAATATCAATATTTTGATTTTGTCCTGTCTGATGACGACGGACTTCGTAGAATTATCGTCCTTACCCACTTTTTTTCCCCGTCAATAGTTTTATTAAAACTAAGATCAATGTCTCTTATCATTTAAAAACTTTCTCTGATTTCCCTAATATGATTTCTAATGATTGACTCAGCCTGATTACCAAATTCACAAAAGTTTGATTATAAAAATCTGTGCACCGTGTTTTATATGATGTTATTTAATTAGCATGGTATACAACTTGCAATAACATTTTATTACAAGAAGGAATAATAAACCCTGAAGAATACGATTTCTTATATTTGTTTCGCAGAATTTCGTATTTCTTTGTAATGGCGATATGAGTCTTTTGTAAGGACTCATAGAAAGATTGAATGACTCTCCCTAGTGATTGCATTAGGTCTGTAAATAGTAAGGAGCCAAGACACAGTCGCATTAGAAAATTGCAGTGCTACATTTACTTTGAAATGAAGTAAAACGAGGTGACACCTCACATGACTTTCTTTTATGTCAATTTAATGATAAAATAGTACCTTAGAGTAAGCAAGGAAACACTTTAATATTTTCTTCCCAGTTTGTCGCGAATATATATATATATATATATATATATATATATATATATATATATATATATATATATATATATATATATATATATATATATATATATATATATATATATATATATATATATATATATATATATATATATATATAAAATCTTGGTGACACACTGCCAAGTGTTCGCCAAATTTTTACATCGCTTGAGTTAGCACTGAATTTAACACTGACTTTCCCCCAAAAAGTTCAAATGACCCATTTTGGAAGATCCGAACGCTACCAAAAAGGTAGGTGCACAACTAGACCCCACTAGGAGTCAACGTAGAAAATTTCAGCTTTCAACGGCATACCGTTTTTGAGTTATGCGGGATACGTACATACGTACATACATACATGCGTACATACATACGCACATACAGACGTCACGATAAAACAAGTGAAAATTAACTCAAGGATTGTCAAAATGGATGTTTCGGACGTCCATACGTTCTTAGGTACATATGAACGTGCGGTCGGGCCGAAAAAACGACTCAACATTCATTCATGGGTGAGCAAAATGGAAATTTAGGCCGATATTTGAGTGAAAATGTTTTCGCGAATGCAATACTTCCTTTACTATGTAAAAGAAGGTAAAAATTTATGTAATGCATTCACAATTCAAATAAAATATAAGTGGTGCTGCAGACTCTGGTTAATGCGGTTGAAAGAGGTAAAAATAACAGAATTTTTGAAAAAATACTAAGCACTTTTCATTATGCACTCAGAAGGATAAAATAACTTTTCTGGGTCAGAAAGGACAGCTGAAGTATTCCTGTAGTTTTCAATTATTCCTAGAAAAAGACTTCACAAACGAAGAAAAGGGCGGCTCAAGTCATGTAGAGAATGTTTTATTGTTATCTGGCTTTCAATTATAAATTTGAGTGTTGAAGCATGCATATTTTTCTTAATTCCGAAGTCTCTAAGTAGTGTAGTTGCTGAGATATGTAAGCAAAAGAATGGTACACAGCGTACAGGTTACTGATGATAAAGATCCTAGTATGTCTCTTTACTTAGCCCCGTCATCGATTATTGGCATAGATGAGAATAAAAACCTTAAGAAAGCAACGTCAGTGAATAAATTTCATTCTTGCTCTAGAGAAACCTTGATTCAAAATATTCATTATGATTACTATTAGCATTACATTTGCAAGGCAACAAAATTTGTAACAATGGCGTTTATATTTAAACATTTAATAGGGAAATTATATGAAATTTGTTATTTTCCATCCTAACCGAAATAATTTTATTTCAGAGTTTTAATTTTTCAGCGTTAAGTTGTACCTTAAGATTAAGCAAATCATTTAGTGAAATCCAGAAGTCTCTAAGTAGTCTAGTTGCTGAAATATAAGCAAATCCAGTCCTCAGATTACTCCGTGAGAATTAGGCCAAATATAATAAAAGTGCTTTAAAAAAAATTCTATACCTGTAAGGACTGCTCTGCTCCACTTTACCTCCCAACACTAGCGCAGCCAGATAAACCTTCTGGGGGGTGATCAAAAATACCTTCTGGAAGGGGGGTTCTTGATCAAAAATACCTTCTGAAGGGGTTTCTTGATTTAAAAGTTCTTTCATATGTTTCAACTCTTATATAATATATATAATCCTACTCTTTCATATGTTTCAACTCCAATATGTTTCAACTTTTGCATTAGAATACACATTTATATTAAAATCAATGCCTCTGGGGAGGGGGGGGGGTTACCCCCCTCTCGCTGCGCCACTGAGTTTCCCAAGGATAATTCTGGCTGCATATGTAACTGCAATATACCTTTATTTTACAGCATCTTTTTAGTCAGACCTTAGTTGTTCTTTAGAAAACCTTATTCGTGTCTTTTTAATTAAATCTGTTTACTATGTGGCATATTGAAATTAGTATTAAAAACTGTCCACAGATTTTTTTTACAATGTAGCATGCATATCAAGCTTTACATTCTGAAATAATATTTAATAAAGGCAGAGGTGTCCATTGCGGGTAGAGGGGAGAAGGGACACCTGTTGGCTCGGGCCCGAGCTTGAAGGGTGCCCAAAAATTTTTAAATGTAGGATCAAATATATGTACAGATACAGGGGAAAGCAATACGGAGGGGGGCCCATAAAAATCATTTGTGACGGGACCCAAAATTTCTGTGCATGCGCGTGAATAAAGGCATGCTTAAGTAAGGCTTTGTATTGACCAATCATTGAGTTATTCTTCCACCATTGTTTTTCCAATATTAAAGTTGGTAAAGCTCTAACAATCGTAAATTGCAGAAAAACTTTAGAGTAAAAGTTTTATTATTTTTTTAAAGAAGTGCTGCACACAAACTTTCACATTGAAATTAATAAAATTCAAATGTACATTTTCTTCATTTGGCTTATTATTTTTGCCCCAATGGGAGGGGTTTAACCCCTAAAATCCTCCCCTTGGACACGGCTCTGCCAGGTTCTTTTCTTAAACAAACTATAGCATTAACTATTTGTCATCAAATCGCTAGTTAAAATGATTTCATTAACGATCATGCTAATTATTGATACCTGTTAGTTATTATTTGTTATTGTAAAATAACAATCAATCCCATTTGTAACTCTGAGTATTTTTAAAAGGGACAAATAACCTCAGAACTTGTGAATCTGCTATATCATTTATTTTTTTTTTCGATTTGGAAAAGAAATACTTACGTATAATAGTATTAATAATTCACTTAAATTTACATTTAAACAGTTTTTAAATCTTAAAAATTAAAATGTCTTTAATTTTGAACGTTTTTTATAGTAATTTATGAGTTATGAACTAAGATGTTACTATGTGTTGACGTCAGACAGAGTTAGAACATTTAGACGCTCTTGACCAGTAAGGTAAAACCCCAGTAAAGGCCAGTGCTTCAGTAGTAGCCGCTTCAAGTTTACTTTTGTACTTTGAAAAAAGAAATAAACAATAATATTGTGATTTTTTGTAGATACTTAATGTAACTATCATATTGAGTCAATTTTTTTCATCAGTGATTGGAATTTAAAGTAAGTAATGTAAATACTTCGGACGGGAGAATGTCAGATTGCCACTACTGAAATTTTCAGATTTTGGAGTAGCCACTGCTGGATCAAATTTGAGGTTTGAGAAAAAATTGAACAAGTTGAAATTCTGGTATTTTAAGAAAATGGGACGATTAAGGAAGAGTTGGGCTAATATGCTCATTGAGTTTAAAGAGGAGCAATTTAATATTGTAGACCTACAGTTTAAAAATATACTTCACTGTGGCTGACCACTGACCACTGCTGATGTTTCACCTTACTGCTCCTTAAATTGATCCTCACTCGTTAAATGTTGAATTTGTCCTTTCAACTGCTGCCACAGATACACGGAGAGTGACTCTTATCAAGAGCAGAATATTGACGAGATGAAATTGACATCAAAAATCTTAATTTTAGGCATCGTGATTGTTGAAAAAGGGGTTTGGTGTGCAATCCCAAAATTTTTCAATATTGAAATCATTTAAAAAATATCTTTGGTGATGTTAGGGGATTAAACGTTTCTACCGGAAAGTTTTAGAAATAGAAGTTTTTAAAACGCAAGTTTAGGCTGTCTTTGGAGACATTAGGTCAGAAGGAGGTGTTTTGGGATTGATCAAGGAACAATTATGAAAATGAAATACTGAAGGCACAATCTCAGGCTATTTTGGACAAACTAAAATTTGCATTATTTTAAGAAACAAATAAAATTATTTCTATAGTGACCAACCCTGATGAGTAATATCGCTCAGATTAGTATAAGAAAGTAAAAGTAAATTTATTTTTAATTTTGAAAAAGCGTTAGTTTTATTGATTTTTTAAAGAACAAATTTGAAAGGTGCGAAAGAAAACATGCAAGTCTCATGGAATCCCTGAGAGAGCTCCGTGGAACTTTAAGAAACGCTGTTGTAGTGAATGCTTGTGTCTAACGCTTGTGATCGTCCCACATAAACAGATGAAAGTTAGGTACTAGCGAGCACAGAGTAGTTATACAGTGAGTTCATTCAGTAGAATCAGATAGAGTTTTAAAACTAAATAAAGCTGTATATTCGCAACTCCAGAGCTTGAATACGCTACCTTGCGGTGATTAACAATACTAAAGAAAAAGGTAAAACATTCCTATCCACGTGTTTTTTCTTTCGGTGTGGAGGGGGGGGGGAATTACAGGCTTCAGACAGTTTATGGTGTAATGTAATTTCAGAAGAATAGAAAAGAAAACTTCCCACAAACACGATGAAAAATTACTGTCATTCACTAAGCGTCAAAGCAAGTTATAAGTTAATAAGCATGCGTTTGTTTTACCTTTTTCATCCCGCCATTAGACAGTGGCTACAGCGCCCCTTATAGTTTATTGAAGTTATTTCAAATTAGGTATGACTTTAGGAAAGTTTATAAAAGGTTATTTTGCAGAAACAAAGCGTCCTGTAACTAGTAACCTAACAAGAGGCTGAGATCAAGGGTGTTGAAAAATAGTTTCATGCGGCAAGAATCATACATAGTTCAATTTTTAACTGAGATGAAACCACGTGCCTGCTTCCTGCTGACATGAAAATGGAATGTTGTTATTTTCTCAGTTGCAGTCAGGCAGATAGTTACCTCGAAGATGTTCAAAGCTTACGAGGCGTCCCGGACCAAATCGTTCGGGCGTACGAGTACGAACCCCTACCTCCAGTTCAAGTGGGATGCCATCAACTACGCCAACCACAGATATAACGTTAAAACAGGTACGGTTTGTTGTGTCTTCAGGGGCGCACGTAACTTGCTACATTGGATTCTGGGGAAGATTTTGATAACTGGGAAATTGGTGATCTTTATCTATTAGAGCCAAATGTTTGTCACCAATGAATCAGCCAGAATGCTTTTCCTTTGCATACGATTTTTTCGAGACGGGGCATACCTTGAAACTATCGTCCCTACCGTATTTTTTCAAATTTTTATACCACGTTTTAAAGGAAAAAAACCCATAGAAATAAGCTCATTACTTTTTGCATTGAAAAGGGCGTTCCCTGTAACGGCGAAACATGTGTCTGCTGTAATCTGCAATTTGTGCTTTTTTGACGTGGTTTTTTCTACTTTACTGTTGAGCACAAAGGTATTTATTTATCTTGTAGGTGAATATGTTGCATAAGTTTACCATAAAAGGTACTTACGTACTAACGCCACCGAGGCAGGTTTGTTCTAGTGTGCCAATAAAGAGGAATTATTTGGCGCATGGTGTTGTTTGCATACGCACGCAGTTATCTTTTGTATTTCTTGTAGCTTTGTTTTAGCTACTAGGAAAAACGGCCAAAACCATTAAATATTATAAAAATCGCCAAATCTGTAGCTGCGGTGGCGTTAATACGTAAGTACCCCCATAAAAAGCAGCAGGGTTACCGATATAAAATTATTTAGGCCAGAAGTTTGATAACCGCGCCAATTTCCCAATTATCGAAATATCCTCTGTTTCTATTCTATGCTTCGAACATATGTCTATTTGGGGAGCTTTGTTAAACATTCTAGTAATCTTACGCCTGTTTTCAGTCTTTTCTCTTCGTCTATTCCCCTCTATCGCCTGTTTTTATATTTTGGTAATCGTTTAGGCCTCTGTCTAGCCTAAAGGAGAGATTTTAATAACTGAGATTCATGCCTTGTTTTTAATTGTAGGAAAAGTTTTTAGCGCCAAAGACCAATGTATTTTGTTCTTGCTGATACTGCCAGTATGAAACGATTATCCAAATTTAGCTACGACACCAAAATCTCAACTATCGAAAGTTTTTGACGATAAGAAAAACTTAACTCTTTTCCATTTTACATGAGAAGTCAAACAATGAGACAATATCGACAACTTGGCGCGATTTTACAACCAAGGCCTCCATAGCCGAAATGTTCTTAAACATTCGATGTTTTCCTGAGATTCCATTCAGACAGAGCCTAATTGTTTTGACAATAGCTAAATTAGTTAATTGTTTGCACCATCGCCTCGTCCGTGTGGTTGTAAACGACTAGGATAAATGAATAATCATAATGTGGAACACTTAGCGAGTTGTAAAAAACTTTCGCCAAACTAATCAAAACGGAGCGCTAATCTGCTTGTCAAACATTGCCAAAAAGTCCATATTGCTGAAATTTAAAATTTAATGTTTAATTTTAATTAAAACAAGACAAAAAGTCGCGATCAAATGAAAAAACAAATCCGTCAAATAATTAAACCATTAAACTGTAAACAAAATGTAAAAGCTCATCAAAAACAACCCTGTTGTAAAAATTACCCCGCCAAGAAAACCTTAAACTCTTCCCTGCAAAAAGAATCTTCTCTGTTTTCCTTTTTCGTCACAACTATTTTCGCCAGAACCTACCCCCATCACGAACTCCTTGCCAGTGAGGATAGATCCTTAAATTGTTTTCAATCCTGTTTAACGGGTAACTTTTTGCTCTCGAAGGAACTACCTGAGTTAAGAAAGCTTCCCGCCAAACAGCACTGAAAACAATTTAAAGTATCTATCCTCACTGGTAAGGAGTTCTTGAGGGGGTGGGTTCTAGCAAAAATAGTTGTGATGAAAGAGGAAAATATGGAGGATGGTAGTTTGGCAGATACTTGGCGGAACAACTAGATATCATAACTTTTTAAGGCTGAGAGTTTTTGGCTTTAGGATGTGTGTGAGAAGGTCTTCTTTTTTGTAGGGAAGAGTTAAAGGTTTTTTCGGCGGGGTAATTTTCACAACAGGGTTGTTTTTGATGAGATATCACATCTTTTTGCATACATATTATTACTTTTTCTGTGTTTTTAAAATTTCAAATCGTAAATTTTCAGTTAAATAACGTGTTTTGTGTTTTTAAGGAAAACTAATGGCAAGCTTAATTTTACGTCATGATATCTTCTGACAAGTAAGATTCTATGTTCGTTTGGCGAGAATTGGGCCGTTTAAATTTTGTTGCAATCTTTGCATCCTCTCTATAGCAAACAAAACTGCTTGGATAACAAAATACTATGTTTTTAAATTATTTTGTTTTAGAGTGTTTTACAACTTGGCAATAAATTCTATTAGTTTCTTTATTTGACGGGTCATTTTCATGAAGCTTTAATTTATGTTTTGCAGCTTGCGCGCTATTTTAATCTAGCTTTTTCACTTTATATAATGACTTCTTTTCTTAAATGGCGGATTATTTTACATTTTATGGGCTAATTTCAATTGTTTAGTGATTGATCTTTCTTTTTAATGCAGCTCTCAGTCTTGTTTAGCGTCTTTGTTTGTTTTTAGTTTTTCTTTTTAAGTTCAAGACAAAATAACGTATGGGATCGCTAAACAAATAATGGCGGCAATGAATAAAATAAAAATATAATCTCCAAAAGATTAAAAATAAGCCCAATCACGAACCTGTAGCGGAAAAGTACAAAGCAGTCTTGATGCTGGCGGAGGTTACTTTAATCGAGCTTTTCACTTCACTTAATGGCCTCTTTTCTTACATGGCGAATTATTTTACATTTCAACTGCTTATATTAATTATTTGGCGAATTATTTTTCATTTTAATAGAACTCTTTGTCTTGTTCAATACCTTGTTTTGTTTAAAAGTTTATTAAACGCATGGTATTGCTTAAAAAAAAAAGTAAGCCATTAAATATGTTTAACTTGGATGCGTCAGAAGATCTATGCAATTGTTGGATCTGTTTTAGTCTTGATTGTATTTGCTTTTTCTAAGAAAACTTTTGAATAACTGTTAAAAATATGTCAGCCTTGCAATTTCAGTCAGAGATGAAAAAACCCTATGAGCTGTAAGTAAAAAGAATTTAGGAGAAATTAGTTATTTTCAAACTTTACTTACTCCGGCCCATAATGTCCCCAGGGACTGAATTTTTGTATATAGCCTCAATGACCCCTCAAGAATATTTATACAAAAATCATTAACATAGATCCCCGGGGGGCTGTTACAGACCACTGGGAAGGTATGATTTGTGGGATATAAACGAGGGGGAGGGGGAGAGGGGTCCAATGGCACAAAAGGCACATCAGTAGGGCACAAGTAATGTGGGTGCGAAATTTCAGGTCGATCCTTCTGTTCGTCTGGGCTGTAGCATTGTCAAAGAACACGAAAAGGTTTTTGAATAGCGATTTTCTAATTTAAATTCCTCCTCCCCCTGATGGCCCTGGGGATTGTATTTTGGTATACTTCGTCAGGGTCCTCAAGAGATGGAGTATACCAAAAATCGACTCCGGGGGTCTTCATGGGGCTAAGATACAGAGGGGTGAAAACCCCAACTTGTTCTGTCGTGTTTTCTAGACGGCCGGGACGCTCCCGCGTCCCGTGATAGTACGCCAATCTAATAATAAAAATACTGATATGGACACCACATTAACGCCCCTTTTTAGTTCCTTTTACAAAAAAGGAAGTATTGTATTTACGAAAAAATTTTCACTCAAAAATCACCCTTATTTATTTCCATTTTGCTTACCCCCGAATGAGTGTTGAGTTTTTTTTTTTTTTTTTCAACCCGACCACACGTGGATATGTGCCTAGGACGTACAGACACCCGAAATATCCATTTTGACGATTCCCGAGTTAATTACAACCAGTTTTCTCGTGACGTCTATATGTACGTATGTATGTCGTATGTGTGCATGTATGTCACATAACTCAAGAACGGAAGGTCCTAGAAAGTTGAAATTTTGTACGTAGACTCCTAGTGGGGTCTAGTTGTGCACCTTTCTTTTTGGTTGCATTCGTATGCTCCAAAGGGGGTTTTTTGTTACTTTGGTGGGAAATCATTGTTAATTTCGATGTAAACTCAAGTGGTGTTATAATTTGGTGGACACTTGGCGATATATCGCCAGTCTTTTGGTCCCCAAGTTTTGTCGGACACTTGGCGACAAATTTTTCGATTTTTTTAAATATATATTTTTTTTTAATCTGGTTTCAATTTGGCCACTGTTGGAGATATTTAGAGAGTAAACAATTGAATCATATTAAAACTGCCAATAATGAGAAAATGTCATTACATTGGAGTAAAAGGAAGTCAAGTGATGCACACATCAGCTCGTTTTGGGTTACCTTCCGAATCTCCAGTTTCCTGAGTGGACTACTCTTCTCTTTTCAGCCAAGTCTTGTATAGACAACGATGCTCCGAGAACCTTCCCTCATATGTACTTTAGACCAAAGAAGTTACAGGTGAGAAAAGTTGTTTTCTGCTTGCACTTTTTTCTTTTTTTGACTTCGCACCGCAACACATTCATGGTGTTCAATACATAGTAAGTTTACACTGTTCTTTAGCCAAACAATCAAGTTTCTCTATGGTAGTGTTCATTTAAATTCAAAATATAGTCGAGCTCGCTTAATGGAATACTAGCCAATTTGCCACAAAAATTTATTCTAATAAAAGAGATATTCTGTTATCTGGGACATACAAAACTAAGCTGGCAAGATTTCTGAAATATTCAACCGGGACACCATAATACCCCCCCCCCCCCCAGTCTGTAGAACGTTCAAAAGGGTGCACACCCATGGCTGATTTTCAGTGTCTTATTGGGCAGTTAATTCTCAATGCTATTAATAAATAAATGTTTACTAATTATGAACCTAAAATAGGGGTGGTAAGAAATGACACAAGCAGATAAATTTAAACAGTTTATTTTTTACATTTTAATTTTTACAAGTTATTTTAGTAAGAATAAACACTTTGAATGAGGAATAAAAATTGAGTGATACTTTTAATATAGTCCTTTTGATAGTCCTTTTCGTAGTCCTTTTTGATTTTAATCTTGTTGTAACAAACCTCATAAGTTATTCCAATATTATTTTTACAAGTCAATGTTAAAAATGACAAAGTAATTATCCTAAATAATCTTTCACAATTAATTATTTTTAGACTTTTTTGGTCATCTGTAACCGGGACGTGAAGTAAACCGGCCAAGATACCGGGATTTTTTTGTCTGAAAACCGGGACGTCTGTCAAGCCCATGCACATCAAAACGGTTTGGCATTTTGAAAATTTATTACATTAAGCGGGATATTCTTTTCTAATAAGCATGCTCGATTGTATTTAAAGAAGCTTTCAATTTAACTATACTCCTCTACAAATAAGTTTTAAAAAAATTTACAAGAGTCTATTTCCGGAATTAGGTCTAGAAACTTGTTATTCATTGCACATTTTTTTAAAATAAGAAAATAATTATTTTTGAGATAGCAAAATTTGGCAGTGGTTGAGCAAAAAATTTTTGCCTTAAGTATCGGTCACAAATATTGTGAAATTGAGTCAGTAATACGACAAACACCACTGAAACTAGGGGGAAAAAATACTATTTGAGGTGGTGAGAAGGAAAGAAATGTAAGTGGACATTTTCAAGTTTTGAGTAAAACACGTTTAAAGTTCCGGTCCTAGGTAAACTTTCATTGAAAAATTATTCTAAATAACGCTGTATATCAGAACCTACCAGGGCTAAAAGTACTATCTTTTGTACCGAAACGGAGGAGAAATTCATCTACCTTTTGTACTGGTTATCTCTAAATTTTTAATTCTGGCCTTTACATCCTTTTGTTTCTCGCTGCTTCATTTGTGCTTATAAATAAAATAATGGAACTATTTGATAATTCATATCATACTCTTTTGAAAACAAAATTTCTTTTCTGTATTGAAATGAATGTGTTGCGTAGAACATTCAATCGAATATTTTAATGGGCTCGTTTCCAAAATTTTAAAAGTATTTTTTGCTGAAAGAGAATGCTTAAAAACATAGGATCTGACCATTTTTTAAATAATTTGTTTAATATTTAAAAAAAAAAAAATACTTAAATCGGTGCGCTTTCATTGTTTACGCTTCTGTCGTGTGACATCACAAATGATGAAATGCCAGTCAGTGTTGCCATTCACGGAGAAAAATATTTAATTCGCATCTTTACTCACGGTGTATTGGCAACGATATAGTTGATAGCAGGCGTAAAGCGCAATTTTAATTCGCTTCTTGATTATCATAACGTGGAAACGTGGTAGAAAGATGCGCCATATCGCATCATTTGGGACGTCATCAAAACCACGCCTTGTTTTCAAAATCGGACATTTAAAAAAATTAATTAAAAAGTAACTGTGGGAAAGTGAAAGTATTTTCTGGGTCCATGTTATTATTTTTTTTTTTTTACTCGTTCTATCAATTTTAGTGACTAAAAGTAGTACTTTTGATTGAAGGAAACTACCCCATTCCAACAACTAAAATAAGAAGAGTTCATAGTATCATGTTCAGTTAATCTGATGTATTTGTTGGTTACACAGAAGAACATTTTTTAACAAAATTTTTTGATTTTTTTTTTTTTTTTTTTTTTTTTTTTTTGAGTTGTTTTAAGCAAAATAGGCCCATTGATTTTAGAGATGTAGTTTGTTTTACCACGTCCGGTTTTTCACTACACTTTATGTGAATGTGGAGAACGTGACGCATGCGGTGATCACTTTCCGCAGGAATCCGTATCATAAGAATCCTTACAACCCTTCTATTGGCTGATGTAATAAACCTTTTCAAATGGAAATAAAGCATTTCTTTTAAACAATATTATTATTACTTATAAATTTTTTTTTACTTTATTGCGATGGCACAAAAACAAAAACAAAAATCAATAAGGAATGTAAAACTACCATGTGTTGATTAGAAAAACAAAAGCTTTTTGAAGTGATAACTTCTTATGGGAGGGTAAACCGATTTGTGACATAACGCGTAATGGCGCAACTCTCGTCGGCATTCCTTTCGTTCGCGCATACGACAAAAGCGCGCATGCTCGGGGAAATTCTGTTTCTTTACTCATTGGGTCAGCTTTAAGCGTTAAGTGATAATAGAAAAAGTAATGAAACTAACAGAAGATGGATGATCATCGCAACATAACGCAATCTCCTAACGAAAGGTGAGTTTAACAATACAATATAATACCAATAACATTGTAAACAATATATATTCGAAATAGCATTTAATCTTTAAATTTATTTTCAAAACAAAAACATTTGCGATTAGTTATACTAAAAATATCTCGCTTCCTTTAGGGTTTTAAGCTGTGATAAGGTGTACATATTTTAAACGAACTTCAACCCTGCAGACTTCGCAACGCGGGGATTGGAGACGGCCGAGAAAGCAAAAATAATAAATAAACATTTAATTTGTTCATCACAGAGTAAAATCTAAAATGTTTGGTAAGTTTGAGTGTTTTTTCTGATACACGAAATATTTAGAAACGACGCCTCATTTAATCTATTGTTTTTGCGCCGACATCAAAACTTATGTTTAAAAGTAGTCTGAATGGTGATCAAATAATAAAAGTATTTTTCATAATTTTGAAGTCGTCTTAATGAAGCAAAGCAACAAATTATTATTGCCAACACACACACACACACACACACACACACACACACACACACATATATATATATATATATATATATATATATATATATATATATATATATATATATATATATATATATATATATATATATATATATATCTCCAAATAAAAGTATTTCAAGTATTATTCAATTTATTCATAAACAGCTTTTAAATTATACACAAGAAAGTTCTGCTTTGGTTTATGAAGATTATTATACAATTCCTTTAATTTTAACCGGAGATTTTAATGTTAATTTTGCTTCTGATGGAGCTAAAAATTTAGTATCGTTTCTATAATCCAAATTACAATTACAAATGATTGATAAGCCAGAAGAAGCCACCACAAGCCACGGAACTGTATTTGATGCAGTCTTTGCAAGATTTTTAGATAACATACAATGCAAAAATTTCATTGCTTATTACAGATACCATAAGCCAATTGTTACTTTCATAGGATTAAATAATGCTAATAATTTAATCCTATGAAAATTATTACTTCTGCCGAGCGTCCCGTGGCGCACATTTTTTTTTTTTTTCTGAGCAACTTCGAATTGTTTATTGATTTCACTTGATTTGAAGTTGGCGTTCCAGGTCATTTTTGAGGTCCATCGTACTCCGCAAGCGGGTGTTCTTCCTGGGCGATAGCGTCCATGTTCCCCGGAATCGATTTTATTTGCACCCGATCCTCTCGACGTTACACAATCCTCTTTAGACAAAAGCAGCATCCAGCAAACAGCATCTAGCCCCTGTTATGAATTTGAATTTTGACGTCTTGAATTCAAATTACGTTTTTCGCAGTTATTATTGCGATAGGAGCCATTTGAAGAGGCAAGAAACCCAACGAATAGGGTCCTGTCTCAACTCGTGATTGCGAAAAATATGAGTTCAAGATGTCCAAATTCATATTAATGCCAAAGGCTGGATGCCTTGGGCAATTTTTCCTTTTGTTTGTATCGTGCATAAAAAATTTAATTATTGAGTTTCAGAAAAATAAAAAAAATAAGTAAATAAATAAAATCCTTTTGTCCTATATTTTTCGAAAATGTCTCACATTTTGTGAATTGATTCTTTTGAGACATATGAAGCAGTGAGAAGCAAAGGGATGTAAGTGGACAAATTTAAGGTTTCGAGCAAATCACGTTTAAAGTTCAGATCCTCGGTAAGCTTTCATTCATTTTATTTTATAAATCATATTGTACAGCAGCACCTACCAGAGCTACAAGTGCTATCTCTTGCCCCGAAACAGAGGAGAGGTTCACCTACCATTTGTACTGGTCATCTCCAATTTTTTAAATTTGACACTTAAATCCCTTTGCTTCTCAATGCCTCGGAATAAAACAGACCATTTTTGGACGGGGACTAAAAGATAGTCAAAACAAGCCACAGATCTAAGTCAGCTAAATAACTGTTTCTCAGTGTTATTAATGTTTTCCTAATCGTTCAATCTCTGTTTCCTGCCAAACAGTTGGAGCTGGAACGTTACAGTACTATCCATCGAAACAACCGGTACTTAATGGACAGACTGGCTACCATTCAGACTGAAGGTGCCTGGGTAGACAACAAAAACTACCATGAGATCAAAAGGTATGGATTCATATTAAACAGTCGGGCTTTAAAAAGCCGAGGAAAGGCTTAAAGATGCTCTATGTTATACGACCATTTATCAAAACTAGTGTTCGCCCAGTGTTCGAAATTCGACCATATTCATAAATGAATATTTGAGAAAACTTGTATTAATTGAACTATTTCCAACAATTTTATTTCTACTCTTACTCATGCTTACTGCATATCTGGAAACATATAATTTTAATATGTACACACAACACCAAACAGTTATAACTTATTCCAATTTTGCTTTTTGTCTGTTAATCTCAAAATAAATGGATGAAAGGGGATATTTCGGTAATGGGGTCCTTTCCGAAATTTTAAAGGTGTTTTTTTCTGAAACAGCATGCTTTAAAATATAGGTTTTAACCATTTTTTAAATAAGTTGAAAAAAATTAATATTTTTAAACAATTATTTTAATCGTTGTACAGATTGAAATTCATTTTTTACATTTCTACGCATAGCATCAAAAGCGATGAAATGCCATTCACTGATGCTATTAGCGCAAAGCGCAAATTATCATAACGTAGAAACGCAGTTGACAGCAAAGCGTAAACATTTAGCGTGGCAATGGAGTAGTGCGCCAAAGTACGTCACGTGTAACGTCGTAAAGACCAATAAAAGGTTTTTTTTTTGGCTCTACATTTTTTTAAAACTTATTCTATCAACTTCGGTGACTAAAAGTAGTACTTTTGACTGAAGGAAACAACCCCATTGAGAAATTGGTGTGGTAGTCAAATTCTTGGCTTGAATAATTTTATTTTGGATACCATGCTGCTTTGTGCTAACCCAATGCAAAGAGATATTTCCCTACTTTTTGTTTCCTGAACTTAAAAGTTCCTACAACTTTTCTCCAGTTGATTAGACACCCTTGTTGATGGCTTTTAAATCCAAGGGAAGTAAATCTACTTCAGGGGTATTTTTGCGGGCTTTCGAATGAGACTGAAATTGAATCGATCGGATAATTATTTCGGGTAGAAAGAGCCTTTTAATGCCATGTAAGGTCCTAAAACTGAAATTCGAACGGTTCAGTACTTTTTTGCCGCTTGAAAATCCCTCTACGTTCCTTTTTGGGTGCCCAAGTACCTTCCTGTCAAATTTAATCGAGATCCGAAATAAACTGAATTTGTATAGGAAACATGCATACATATATGCACATATATTCTTTGTTTTATTTATATAGATTTTCCGGAAGTAATACGTGTAACAGTGATGAGAGGGAGGTAAAAAATGGCTAAAATAAAAAGTTTTCTAATTGTTTTTCCCCCTGTTATTTATTTACTGCTTGTAAGAATTCTAACCACTATATGCTCTAACCTTTCATGGATTCATTTGCACCAAAACAATCGTTAAAAACTAATTTTGAAGTTTTAGAGTAACATATTTTTTAGCCCATCACTTGAAAATTAATGTATTTTCTTCATAAATTAGCTGAAGTTATGAAGAATTTTTCATTTCACATTACTCTTGTTTTTTCTACCATTTTTTAATTGATTGTTCTTTCAATTTATCATTAGATGATTTTTATAAAACTTTAAATGATGCTAGGTTCTACTGTTGGAAGTAGAACAGTTTGTTCTTAAGGTATTTTAATTATTTTTCTTAAATCATTTTTGTTTTCTTCTGTATCTGTATGAATAACGAAGGAAGTATTAGATTCGTGAAAATTTTCGAGCTCTGAATTTCGATGTGTGCTGAATAGCTGTTTCAATTTTGAGGATTTCCGAAAAATATCTGTCATTGTGAACTTGTGTGTGACCTATCTTTTTTGGATATGCGACTTCAATTTGGGTAAGCTTCCTGGAGAAATCCCCCTTTGTAACGACCGAAAAACGCCCTCTTTGTCATTAAGAGTCATCTAAAACTGCGTTTCCAGAACTGCAGTTTCGAAAAAATTATGGGAAGAGCCCATGAACCTTCCCGCTTCTTGACACAATCAAAGACAACTGCAACTGCCTTTTGGAGTTTCAATTTCGAAAAATTGCCGGGGGAATGCCACCGAACTTCTCCTTCCAAAATTAATTAGAATTACCAAAGATCTATCAAAATTGCGTTTCCAAAGCAACAGGTTCGAACATTTAAGTGGAGCACCTCTCTCTCTCTCCCTTTCCTCACTCTCCCTAACGTCACCAATGTCTACTACAATTGCGATTTTCGTGCTTCAATTTCTGAAAACTGCCTGTCCTCTAACCATAGATAGCCTGAAATCGCAATTTTAAGACTTCAATCTGGAAAATTTTCCGAGGGAGACCTTCTCTACCGAACATTACTACAGATAGTTTAAAACTGCGTTTTTTGATCTACTATTTTGAAAACGTTTCGGGGGGAGAGTCCCTGAGTCCACCCACTCTCCCGAACATAACAGAAGAGTACACTATAAAACCAAAAGTACATGGACAGTTGCAAAAATTTACATCTTTAAGGATTTCTCAAGAAATAAAAAGACCAATTGCTTTGTAACTTTTGTCACGTAACAAGTATTCTCCAGCTCTCAATTTCCAATAAAAATGATGTCATCCTTGCGTTTCAGGGGTCAGTAAGAAATTTAGGAAAACAAAAAGGTTTTTTGGTCATCATTGATCGTTAATAGCTCAGAACAAGCTCTAATTTTCAGAAATTAGTTAGCTTACTATGTACAATCATGTTTCATACTTTTGAGAAGGTATTACTGATATTCACAACAATATAAGTATTTTTTTTAAAACTACAAATTTTATTTGAAGGTTTTTGGCTCTTAACAAGCAGACTTTTCCATCAAAGCTTACAAAGCTTTAATTAAACTTGACAACATACAAGAGAAAAAAAAAAACAGCCGAAAAATTAATTGCTACATACATGAGGCGAGACTTTTTACTTGTTCTTATGGAGAGGATAAAGTACGTTTTGCATCAGGATTAACCTTTTTTTTTGTGGAGAGGGGGGGGGGGGCATTGGAGGTCTGACTTCGATATTCACTGTACTAGACATTGTGGGGCTATACTACGCTTGGGTCAGTTAAGGAATACTTGAAATACTGCAGTTCCAACGCTGATGTTTTCACTTTGTGAAAACTGCTTTTTGTGAAAAAAAAAAAAAAAAAAAGAAAGACTAAGGGCGGATACTTATCAACGTGCGTTAGTAGTTATATTTCTTAAATTCAGAAGTTTTCAACGAATTTTTAATAAAGCATAACAATAAAGTTTCAACATGTAAAAAAAAAAAAACTACACATAACATGCGAATGAAGTTAGTTTTTTTTTTTCTAGGGAAGAGTTCAGAGAAAAGGTGTAAGAGAATGTTTAGAGAAACACTACCGCAGTATTCACAACACCTATCGAAAGGATAAGAAATCAGTTTTTTTATGAACATAAACTTTTCTTTAGGAGCAAAAATATTGTCTTGTAGCATTTGTAAGCAAATGATTGATTTCAGCTTGAATACCTGGAAGCGTCAGCAGGAAATGCTCCAGTTGGCGTACAACAACCAGTCAATTCAGTCGCAATTGTTGGACGCTCACACTATATACCAAAGAAGTAAGCTCGAAGATGAATACATGGTGAGCATTTGAGTCTTGACTTATGCTAGGCTAGGGGCCGTAGAATGCATCCCTTGCGTTATAATCAAAATTCTGCGTTGTAAAATCTGTTCCTCAAAGCTAGACTAAAGTGAGTCCAAAAACGGCGGTTTTCTGCATGCAAAATTGTATTCAGGGGCGCCCCGATCTTCAATTTTGGGGAAGGCAGAAATTCTCAATTTGCCGAATAGAACTCCAAGTTTTGTTGAATGATGATAGTTTTGCCGAACAGAACTCCAAATTTTGCAGAATGAAAGTCCAAATTTCGCCGAATGAGGAAAATTTTGCCAAATAGAGCTCTAAATTTTGCCGAATTGTCAGACAAAATTTGCCGAATACGAAAATTTTTGAAAGGTCACAGTGACCTAATGTCGGAGCGCTCTTGATCGTATTCCACATTAAGCCACAACGACGTAATTCTATCTTTAGAAGAAAAAAAAATCCTTCATAATAATTTACCAGCCTTATAAGAGCGCGAGTTCGAACCATTGAAACCCCATACATATGTTTTTACGCTCTCGTGTAAAGTAGTGATAATATACAACTTACGTTTGTCTGGCTTTGAGGTGCAGAAATAGGGTAGGATATGTTACCGCGAAAGATCAAAATTGGAGAACGTCTACATTCATCGGTGAGTGGTCTTTCGCAAAAGTCCTTGCTATGTAAATGTCAACATTTACCGGGTTTCGGATTTTCACAGACCAAAATTGGAAAATGTCTACATTCACCGGTAACCGGTCTTTTGCCAACGTCCTTGCTATGTGAATGTCACAATTACCTGATTTCGGATTTTCACAGTAGCATATAACTTTTTGAAGCACATGTACAATTATTTTAGACTCTTATAAACTTCCCTCAAACTATTTTAAACCATTCTCTAACCATTTATGGGCGATTCTTTCGTTACGTGTACATAACATTTTTCAACTTTAATGCCCTTTATGACAAACTTATTGGATACTTTTCATATTTTTTTAAACTACTTGTTAAATTTTCATGTGTTTTAAGAAAGCAAAAAAAAAAAAAAAAAAAATTAAAATTTAGATTAATTTTTTGTTGCAAAAAAATAAATAAATAAATAAATAAAAATCTGAAATTTCGTTACGTGTGTTACTTTTATAAAGCTTGGTATTTGAAACTTCGTTTAATTCTGTGAAGTATAAATGAGTAAAATCAAGATATTTTTTATAGAGAGATATTTATCAAAGATGTGGTTTAGAGATCTTTAAAAAAACTTTTAAGCAGTAAACATTTTTTTGATTTGGTGAAATAGCTGCGTTACGTGTGTTAACAGAGAGTTACGTGTGTTACTTTTTGTGTGAGTATTACAACTGAGGAGTCACAAATACTGCACAAAAACATTTAATTACTTGAAATTTACTGAAGTAAACCAATTTATTTTAACAATTGAAACAGATCATGGTTTGGGAAAAAAATTATACCGGACTTTTCCACCGTGACATGTATGACTTTCTAACGCTGTTTCTTTGCAAACAACAATAAAAATGTCAATGACGTTTTTAAAATACATCTTTTATTTTCCTTTAGTATGATAACGAAGAATGTCTAGGATTATTTTAATGGCAATATTTTTTATTGTGGATGGTTCGTTTACCTGAATTGCCTTTGGTCCCAGTTAGTCCGGATAAGTTGTATTATATTTATCTAATAAAGTAATGAATAAAAAGCTATTAAAAAAACTTTTGTTCAACATAATACTGAGTAGTATCGTAAATGCACAATATTAATGCTCAGCAGGAGGAAGTTCTGCAGCTGTTCAGATCGAGGGTAGAGCTCTGACAGCATCTGCACTTCAGGCTGTTCGAAAAGAGCATAGAAATAAAAGAGTGGCCACTGGCCAGTTGAATTTCTGATATTAGTGGAAATACACTTGCTGCAGTTGACTTATTTATCATGCTAGAAAGTCGCCCGTCAAGGTATGACAGGTGAAAATTGCTTCTACATTTGAACGAAGCCATTGCCTGTTTCGTGATATTTTGATACTTGAATTTGTAAGCCTAACTCCAGTGGATTAACCCAAAACTCCAGTGGGTAGAGTTCATTGTTGACCATTTTTACGTTTCTTCATTCTCCCGAAATGACAGTTTTACCAGTAAAACAGTTCAGATACCTGATCCAGTTCAGGCTCGTCAAAATAAAGCATATTCCCTGCATGTTAAACATTACCAAAAAATATTATCAAATTATCATGTCGTGGAGCAAGTTTCATTGCTGATGACATCAGGAACGTTACTCCATGATTCGCTATTATACAGGGTGTTCCGTTTTAACCCGCAAGACCTTTACTTTCGCAACCGCTAGTCCTAGATGTATACTTCCAATTGCAAAAATGTTCAAAATCAGATGCAGGGTTAAGACATTGAAAGTTTGAAGCAAAAATAAAAATATGTCAAAAAATACAAAATTTAACTTTTTATACGGGCCCCAGGTCCCCTAACTCATATTCAGGGAAATAATCTCCAATAAAAACTGTGACTGCCACAAAACACTTGACAATTGTGGGACCAAAACTCAAGGAGATATTCCACTTTTTAGTTTTATGGGACTATACAGAAGATGAGATTGGAACTTATCTTCCTTTCGGAAGAATGACTGGTTGTCAAAGTAAAAAATACAAGTTGTTTATATTTTTCATTGTTAATCAAAAATAAATGCAACTGTTATACCCTAATACGCAAAAACGCATTGCAAAACCTCGAAAAATTTGAAAAACCATGGTCTATGCACACATTAATTTTACACACTTGTTAACCACTATATTTCCACCCAAGAGGTGTTATTGACGGCGAGTGTAAATTGGTGTAAGTCACAAAGCGCTGCTTTTCATATCTCGGTGAATATTGGTCGTACCAATGTCAAACGTTCTATGTTGGAATTATATTTCACTGAAGACTATGTCCCTGAATATAGGTACCTGGAACCCGTATAAAAAGCTAAATTTTGTATTTTTTACTCATTTTTATTTTCGCTTCAAACTTTCAATGTCTTAACCCTGCATCTGATTTTGAACATTTTTGCAAGTGGAAGTATACACCTAGGACTAACGGTTGCGAAAATAAAGGTCTTGCAGGTTAAAAAGGAACACCCTGTATATTGAGGATATACAGACATTTCAACATGTTCGATAGTGAGTAACACGCGGCACCGATGATAACAGAATGAAATTTATGCCACAAGGAGAAGGGATGACAACCAGGTCGAAGGCGGAGTAAAGGAATCGTAATCTCCCTTTAAGGGCAGTTCACTTATCGGCCATCCGTGCCGTCCATCCCAGTTTTTGACGTGACGGATTGTCGACGAAAACGGTAGAATCCACATACCATCGCCGCACATCAATCACGTGGCTGAACTCACCCACCAGAGAAAAGAGCGCACTGCTTGGCGGTAACCAATGAAATGCTGTCCTACTTTTGACAGCCTTCAGATATCAAGATTCTTCTGATCGAAACCAGTCCCGTCCAAGATGGCTTGCTGTCATGGCAACCAGCAAAGAACACCTGTATCGGGAGGAAAAAAAACGTGATGGACGGAACGGACGGCCGATATGTGAACAGGTCCTTACTCCGCGCAGGCAGCTATAGGAGTTAGTACTTCCAAGGAAGTTACTTCTGTCTGATTGCTAGGGCACGGAGACCACTGATTCCGATATTAAACTTTTTTTTTTCTTTTTACAATCTCGTAAACCAATTTTTTGCAATCAAATTTAAACAAACTCGTTGCTTTTTTAGCTCAACCAGAAGTATAAGTTCAACCTCTTGAGATTTCCAACGGACGAACGTCGTCGGCGGGATATCGAACATCACCTGAATCAGCTGAAGAAGGACATCATCAAGGAAGTCGTCAACACTCGAACAGGAACGGTAAGAAATTGAATTGAATGCTCTGTTGACATTGAACCATGTTTCGGCAAATCTCTGTAACGATTTACAAACTAAAGTGTGGCTCAGCATTGATGGCGCTTCGCAGAACATCGAATTCGTAAGAAATAGATCCCCCCTCCCCTCTGTCAACACAAAAATATTTTAAATCATTCCGCTTTCTTTCGACATCGTTAGCAATCACGTGAATCAAGGTTTAGATTGTATTTAAAATCTGCTAAAAAAGTCCGTATTATTCCAGTTCTATATAACTTGGAAGTTTCAAAAGAATTCCATAAGACGCAGAAAAATATCGATCTATATTTTGGTACTAACACTAATTCTTTTGATACTAATCGCGAAAAAGCGTTAATTTTCAATGTTTTAACTGATACCTTCAGTAATTAAGAGCCATTTGTCTGTAAGGATCAGGCAGGTTGTGAGTGTTGACATTTTTAATTTTCATTATTTTTGCAAATGTTGTTCCTTATCATGAATGTAATGTTTGTGCAAAATATGAGTTTTGTCTGCCTTACCGTTTTTGGGAAATAAAATTTTTAAATTAAGGGGGCGTGGCACATTTTTGCATGTTTTTCAAATTTGCAGATTTTAAAGTTCTTGTTGCTTTAAGCGCCCCTATAATGACACGTATTTTTAAATTCTATACTATTATATGGTCTTCTTAGATACTATTACAGCTGTCAAATCGGTGTCACTACGAGGGCGACGGCAACAAACTATGTTTAAAAATGACCAAAAATGATTTTTTTTCTACATTCAATGTCAATTTTCTCAAAGCGCCTTCATGATCACACCAGCGTTTTTACATCAATTCCTAGCTACACTTGCATACATCAAAAATATGTAATAAAATTGGTGTCACTATAAGGGCGCCAGAAGATAATGGAACTTTTATGTGATAAATTTCACAAAAATGCAAATGTTTAAAATGTAACTACTACTCTCACCCTCATAGCAGAGATCTGAAACTAATTAAGTTTGATAACCAACATGTTCGTCTAACATATGAACTAAAAAAATCGGTGTCACTCCTATTACTTTCGGAAATATAATCATTCGAAATTAGTATGTTGTGGAGTTATTTAGAAAAAGACTTTTCTAATTCGAATGGATTTTTGCACGGTTTGTTTTAAACTTTAATGTATGATTACAGTAGTGACACCTAAAGTAATGTTTCTAATGCTTTTTATAAAAAAAGCTTTATAAAAAGCATTAGAAACACAGTAAACCGATATAGGTACAGATGGACGTATTATGTAATGTGCATTATAGGCTAAAATAGTCGTACTAATATTCATATTTTTTCAGCCATACTAATTTTTTATCTGTTATTTATATTAAAAATGCAACTATTTATAACATAATGTCTTAAATAGTTATAAACATAATGTATTATATAGCGAGCATTCAGAATCTGAAACATAATTTGAGGATGACGCAGACTAAAACAAAGAAAACATAAAAAATCAAATCACCCAGTTTCAGAAAGACGGTCATCCTACTTGATATCTGGCAATTTTGTAGTCCTGATACTTGGGAAAACATGGTATCCCAAAGAAATAGTAGAAGTTGACCATTTGCTAATCTTAATACAACTAGCCCCCTTATAGCAGAGATCTGAAACTAATTAAGCTTGATAACCATCATGTTTGTCTAACATTTAAACTAATAAAATTAGTGTCACTCCTACTACTTTTGGATATATAATTATTCGAAGTTAGTATGTTGTGGTGCATTTTTTTCATTTCTTATTATTATTTTAAATTTATTTTATTTGTTTATTTATGCATTTTGTTAATTTAATCTTATCACACCCAGATAGTGTTTTGACCATATTTATATTTAATTTATTACAAAGAAGCAACGTTTTACATAAACAGTTTTGGGCAGTAAGAGCGTCTTTATCTGAAATAGAAAATGCTCGTTTTGATACATTTACAGGTGGATCTATTGTGCATAATATGTTTAGATTACCATACCATACGTTTTTTCGAGTCAAATAAATTTATTTATTCCAATCCTTCTTGCCATGCATTTGACCTTTACTTGCAAATGATCAACTTCTACTATTTCTCCGGGATACCATGTTTTCCCAAACTTTAGTGCTACAAAATTACCAGATATCAATAAGAGATGATCGTCTTTCTGAAACTGGATGATTTGATTTTTTATGTTTTCTTTGTTTTAGTCTACGTCATCCTCAAGTTATGTTTCAAATTCTGAATGCTCGCTATATAATACATTATGTTCATAACTATTAAGGCCATAATGTTATAAATAGTTGCATTTTTAATATAAGTAACAGATAAAAAATTAGTATGGTTGAAAAAATATGAATATTAGTACGACTGTTTTAGCCTATAATGCACATTACACAATACGTCCATCTGTACCTATATCGATTTACTGTGTTTCTAATGCTTTTTATAAAGCTTTTTTTTTATAAAAAGCATTAGAAACATATTATTTTAGGTGTCCCTACTGTAATTTTATATTAAAGTTTAAAACAAACCGTGCGAAAAGCCATTCGAATTAGAAAAGTCTTTTTTTTAAATAACTCCACAACATACTAATTTCAAATGATTATATTTCCAAAAGTAATAGGAGTGACACCGTTTTTTTTTAGTTCATATGTTAGACGAACATGTTGGTTATCAAACTTAATTAGTTTCAGATCTCTGCTATGAGGGCGAGAGTAGTAGTTAGGTTTTAAACATTTGCATTTTTGTGAAATTTATCACTTAAAAGTTCCAATATCTTCTGGCGCCCTTATAGTGACACCAATTTTATTACATATTTTTGATGTATGTAAGTGTAGCTAGGAATTTATGTAAAAACGTTGGTGTCATCGTGAAGGCGCTTTGAGAAAATTAGCATTGAATGTAGTAAAAAAAAAATCATTTTCGGTCATTTTTAAACGGAGTTTGTGGCCATCGCCCTCGTAGTGACACCAATTTGACAGCTGTAATGGTATCTAAGAAGACCATATAATAGTACAGAATTTAAAAATCCGTGTCATTATAGGGGCGCTTAAAGCAACAAGAACTTTAAAATCCGCAAATTTTAAAAACGCGCAAAAATGTGCCACGCCCCGTACATTTAAAAATTTAATTTCCAAAAAACGGTAAGACAGACAAAGCTCATATTTTGCACAAACATTTCATTCATGATAAGGAACAACATGTGTGAAAATAAGAAAAATTTAAAATGTCAACAATCACAAATGCCGTAAACTGCCTGATTCTTACAGACAGTGGCTCTTAAAATCATACAGAGACAAGACCAATAGCTAAGAACCCTCTCTCGATCAAGTCAACATTCGAACAAAAAAAATCATGATCAAAATTTTTTCACCCGTTTAGGAGCTACGGTGTCATAGACAGAAACACAGAAACGTGAAACGTATAACCCATCTAGAAGCGATAAAATTCAGAAAGAGTGAAGCTTTCAAGTCTTGAAGCAAGGAATCCAATGTTCTCATGATAGATTTTAAAGTAAAGTATTGGAAGAAATCAGGTTTCTTCCACTAGTTACACTCAAAACGTGTCAACCACTCGTAGTATTGAACCACGCGACTTGGGATCTTCGCCTCAGCTTTTCCCAAGCCAATGATTTTACTTGCTACCTCTAGTTACAAATCCCTGTCCAAAGGTATATACCCCTTTAATTGCGTTCGGTGTTAAACTAATTTTTAGGTGCACTTGTTCATGGCTGAGCGCCAACGATTTTGAGCTACATGGCACTTCATGTAATCTTTGGATTAAGAAAACACAAGAGACTCCAGCTAAAAATAATTAGTTTTGAACACTTTTCCCAGAGTATGCATTATGCTTTTGCGGTTGAATTCAATTTTATCATCCTAAAAGAAAAAAAAACCTTCCGGCGCTTTCTGAGCATGTTGTGTAGAAAAAGTCAAATTCGATATTAAATTATCAATTATCAAATTCGATAATAGAAATAAGAGATGAGATAGAATTTTTAAAAAGTTGCATGGGAGCTTTCAACTTTCTTTTGTAGCTCCAAAGGCATGAAGTGATACTTTGTACACGTGTTTCATGCCCTTGCTCACAGCCATCTTAAAAACAAGGCTTACGCGCTCATTCAACACGGCCGCCCGTGAAGACGATTTGTTTACATCTCATAATAGCTCTACCGTGAATAAAAATTTAGATTTTTTTTTATAATCCATTAAAAATGCAGTTGGTTTTTACATGAAATACTCCGACACATCTCTCAATTAAAAATTTTTATCGTTCGAGCTTTAATATCGACACAAATAGTTCTTAAATAGTAAATTAAATTAACATTCATGCATGACACATTAAATAATATATTCGCAATAAATATAGATAATGAATAAAATTAAAATTTATTTTAATGGGTAAAAAGAAAATACACTGCAACTTTAAATTCTAATGCAAAAAAAGTACGAAATATATTTTGCTTTCTGTTCATTGTAAAATGATTCAAGAAAAACGAGAAGTGCATATTTCTTATTCATAAACTAACAGATATTTTGCATTTTTCACACGAATGATTTACATTGGTATTGAATGATTTACATTTTGGTATTGATTTTATTTGATAAAAATGCAGACAAATGAAAAAAAAATATCAGATGGAATTTTTAAAAAAAATACAATATTTAGCCATATTTTAAACTGTTACAAACAAAAGAAACAACATACATTTTTGAGGGAAAAATCACTATAATACCCAATAATACTTACAAAATATCTGAACACTTGAAACAAACTAAACAATCAGGGCCCGATCAAGCCAAACTGGTGCCCAGGTCCTGAGTAGAGTTTGGTGTCCCTCCCCCATGAGAAAATCTGCACAATTTTAAAGTCAATGTTTCATACTAGAAACTACATTTTAAAGGAACATTACTACATTTAAAAAAGGAAACCTGGGATTTGAATACCAAACACTTGATAGTCACCAAACTAATCACAGTTAAAAATGCCTCTTAAGGCGAAAAAGTGTTAAAAAACAATTTAAAACTGCAAAAAAAAAAAAAAAAAAAAAAGAAAAAAAAATCTTACCAATTCTGACAGCAAGCTTTAAAAAGTCTTCTTTCTGGCTTTAACAGAGGCAAATGTGTCGATCAAATAATCGAAATCTATGTTTGATGCAGGGTAGGGGGGGGGTTGCGGACAACCCCCCCCCCCGAAACGTTTGTCTCAAAAAAAAAGAGAAAAAAAAGAAGAAAAAAAGAAAAAAAATTCAAAAACCACTTTTTTCTGAGTAACAAAGGCCAAAAATTCACTTCGCCCCCCCCCCTCCATGCCATTGAAAATCTGCTCCTCAAGCATAAAGACGCCTCCCTCTACTGCGACAGTTTTTTGATAATTGACTGAAATTTAACACTTCGCTTTAGAAATGAGATTGATTTGTTAAATCCATGTATATGCAGCCTTTCTTCGTCATCGATTCTGCAAATTGCTAAATATGTTTAATTTTATAAGTCGCGCAGTGGGAATATTGCATACAGTCGAATCTGTATACTTCGAATTTCACAGGGAAGAAAAAAATCGAGATAAAGAGGTTTTAAGATACGGGGGCTTTGAGAAACTTTATAAAATTTGGAATATGATGGTGAAAATTTGAAATCGATACTAAAGACAATGTGGGCTCTTGATTAAAATTCCTCTGTATTAGTTTTGTTAGGTATTTTTTCTATTATTACATTATTAAGTGCTTTATTGCATGTTTAAGGAATCATTTTGACAGTAAAAGAAATTTTAAGCATATCTATTTGAAGAAAAAGTCTTATTGCTTTTTGGTCCCTGATTTGATTTTTTTTTATTCATTATTTATTCTCTTGAGGTTAGCAATTGCTGCAAATCTAACTTGGCCAATATTCTACGATTTTCCTTTTTTCATCACTTGAAAAAATCTTATACTTTCTTTTTACTCCTATCATTTTGGTTTTCTAAGGAATCACAATTTTAAGAAAGAGAGCAACCAAAGAACAGCACTAATCCAGATAACAGAGCGAAATGGCTTTTAACTTGAATGATCTTTAACCATGAACTTGAAATGTAAAACCTGTGAATTTCACCCCTTTACTCGTCTTCCAAGAAAATGCGCGAAACGACTGTCCTTTTGTTAATCTTCCTAGAAAGCCTATTCGTGGAACGCATTTCTCCCTTTTTTCCACTGCCCCCTCAGCTCTTGAAGACAATTCCTCTGTTTATGAGTTTTTGTTTGCTGCTTTAAAGATCATTTGGCTTTGAATCCGAAAATGATAGCATAACTGGAATTTGAGACGATAGAGGTTTTTGTTGGTCTGGTCTCTTGTGTGTCATAGGTCATAGTTAAAACGACCTTTGCTAACCACAGTATACATCGCAATCACATTGATTTTTCATCCAGTATTTACTGCGTATTCTTTTGGAAACATACAGTCTGTTTAAAATAGTACATTCTAAGTGAAAGTTGATGCACAGTGAAGTGAGCAAAACCGACAACAAGCTTTTTTAAACCCTAAGAAAAAAATGAAAATGAAGAAAAGGATTGCTCTAAAAAGAGAAAGTTAACGCCAGCCTAGTCCCATCGGACCCTTCTGAAGGTGATTTTATTTTAATTAAAAAGAAAAACTGCATAGCATTACATGAATAAAATGTTAAAAAACGAAATGAATCTAGACTAATTCTGTTAGCTTGGTTCGCATTAAAAAGTAGAAAATAAAAAAGACTTCTGTTTATAACACTTGAAAATTGCTGTTGCTCTCTCAAATATATATTTATGTAAATTCTAAAGCAGCTAATAAAAATAAAAATATAAACTTGAGAGGAGAACGCGCGGTATGCAGCTTTGAGCGAATAACTATCTACCGACTATATTTCTTCCCTAATTTTTTTCATTCAAATTTTATTAACTGCTTTAAAATTAGCATAAATGTAAATACATAAAAAGCAACATATAAATATAAAGATATGAAAAGCAATTTCATTTTTTGCGGATTATAATTCAAGAAGTCTTTTTTTATTTTTGTCATACTTTTAGTGCAAACCAAATTAGTAAAAAGTCTTTATAGTCTGTCCACCAATGAGATTAAAAGTCAAACATCCAGTTTACAGGCGGAAATGGAAGTATCTATTAGCTTTCAGGGATGCCAGCTTTTGTAGATGTGTGTTAGCCTCTAAATTAAAGAGGTCACTTTGAAATGAACGGAGCACGCTCATTGGTTTGGATTGACTGGTTTTGACAAGACGTTGCTAGAAAATTTCACTTTAAATTAAACGGAGGATAAAGAAAAAAAAAGTTAAATTTTCCATAACATTAGAAAAATATAAAAAAAATTCTTTGCTTTTGTTTTGTTTGACACAAGTATCAGGCTTAGGGGCATTCAATTCCAAAGTATGTAAGATTCACCTCCCTCTTATTTTTTTTAATACTAAAAAAAGTTTCACACACACACACACACACACACACACACATATATATATATATATATATATATAATATATATATATATATATATATATATATATATATATATATATATATATATATATATATATATATATATATATATATAAAGAAGTAAACTCCCCCCCCCCGAAAGTCGGGTCTAGCTACGCCTCTGGTTTGATGTCACAGAATTTTTAATGGTCAATAAGGGAAAACACCTGTAAATTATCCTGAGAAACGCAGCTTCTCAAATGATTTTTGATTCTTTTCAAAATTGAAAAGGAACCTTCACTGGAACAGCTGCTGATAGGCAAGGTAAGAAGAAGCTGCAGGGGTGAATCCACATTCGGAAATGTATGTGTAATGTTTAGTGATCTTATCCTTTTAAAACATTCTCCAGGAGAAGGGTTACGTTAGCGAAAATTTGAAAATGTGTTCATTCTTCTGGAAAATGTTCATCTATGTCATCCGAGTAATTTTTTTGAAATTCCAGAGCTAAGGAACAACGACTTCTTTACGCGATTTTTTTTTAACTTTATGAGTTTTTGAGTTGATTTTAAAAAAATTTTGAGCCCCTTCTTCCTTAAAATTGAGAAAAAGTAAAATAAGCTTTTTTTTTTTTTTTTAAGTAAGTGAATTTAGACTAGGCCATTTTGGTGCCCCTAAATTTGTGGTGCCCAGGTCCGCGGACCCGCCGGACCGTGCATTAATCAGGCCCTGTAAACAATTGGTATAAAAGGAAAATACAGATGCATATATTTCAGAGAAAAAAATATAATTAGATTTATCACAGTTATCCATTAACTGTGAGTTTTTTTTTTTTTTTTGAGAAGTTATTCAACAGTATTTTATAAATCGTTTGCATTATATTTCTCAAAATCAAGAAAATGTTGTGAGAGCTAAGCTTGTAATGGTTATGTACCACATTTCTAATGCATGGCTCGCTAATAGTTGTTAAAAGCTTTAATTCATTTTCATTTGATATGAATGCCTCCTAAAAAAAATTCCACAACATTTTGAAAAACATTTATAAGAATAGAAGCTCAGTTTAAATGAAAAACAGTTGGTGTTTTTCAAAAATCGCGATTTAATGTATCTATTAAACTGCACTCTTCAGAGAATTCATGTTAAAAAGCTTCATGAAATTTTAGTCAAAGACAAATAATCTGAAATATCCTGTTTGATAAAATATTACAACGTTGAATCGCACAGATTTTTAGAAGACTGCATGCACGTAATTTGGGGTTACAAGAAACTCTTTTTACTTCCTTTTACAAAAAAGGAAGTATTGTATTCGCGAAAAAAAAAATTCCACTAAAAAATCGACCTTAATTTCCATTTTGCTCACCCCCAAATGAATGTTGATTTTTTTTTTTTCAACATGACCACACGTGGATAAGTGCCTAAGAACGTATTGACACCCAAAATATCCACTTTGGCTATCCCCGAGTTAATTACAACGAGTTTTCTCGTGACGTTCTTATGTACGTATGTATGTGTGTATGTGCGTATGTATGTCGCAAAACTCAAGAACGGTATGTCCTAGAAAGCTGAAATTTGGTACGTAGACTCCTAGTGGAGTCTAAATAGTTGTGCACCTCCCTTTTTGGTTGCATTCGGATATTCCAAAGGGGGTCTTTTACACTTTTTTTGGGGGGGGGGGGATCATTGTTAATTTCAAGGTAAACTCAAATGTGGTGTTATAATTTGGCAAATACTTGGAGATATATCGCCAAGCTTTTGGTCGCCAAGTTTTGTCGCCAACTTGGTGACAAATTTGGCAGGTTTTTCTAAATCTGGTTTTATTTTGGCTACTATTGGCAATATTTAGAGAGTTAATCATTGAATCACATTAAAATGTCTAATATTAGGAAATATAATCTGTATATGCACACATCAGCTCGTTTTTTTTTTTTCTATGCAAAAGAGGTGAGTTTATGGATGAAAAGCATCCGATAAACGTTTTTTCATTCGTAAGCTCCATTCTTTTTCATTAAAAAAAAGGATTCCTTGAAGCCCCGCAACGCGTGTATGCAGTTCCCTGCAAATTTCAGGGATTTTACGTAACAATATATATTTTTTTGCTTTTCTGCACAAAGGTATGTCTTTACTTTCTACCCTGTCTGATGTTATTTCTTTCCTTTTTCCCCAAGAGAGTTAAGAAACAGAAAAAGTCTCGCTGGACAGAAGAGAAAGAGGCTTTTCAAGCTGCAAAAGCCGAAAGAGAAGCACGAGAAGCAGCTGAAGCGGAAGAGCGCGAAAGAGCGGCAGAGGAAAAAAAGAGGGATGCTGCACAGAAACGAGCGGAAGCTAGGGAGAAATATCTGAAGGCCAATAAAGAATGGAAGGAGGCAAGGCGAAAAAGACTGGAGATGGTGGAGGAGCAGAAGAAAGCTGAGGAGAAAAGGCTAGCAAAAGAAAGGGAGCGTCAAGAGGAAAAGAAGCAAAAGGAGAGGCAGAAGGAGAAGGAAAAGTTGGAAACCTGGAGAAAGCAACAAGAAGAAGCCAAGGGACAAGAACTGGGAAAAAAGCAAGAAAACGAAAGTGCGAAAAAAGACGAAGAGAAAAGAAGAATCCAACAGCAGAAGAAAAAGGGGGCAATAGAAGCATGGAAGCAAGAAAAGGCCGCTTTAAAGAAAAGAGAAGAGAAGAAACGTGATGACGAAGAAGCACGGAAGAAACAGGAAAAAGAAAGGAGGGAAAGACAAAAGAAAAAGGAAGCAGTGGAGGCATGGAAGCGGAAAAGAGCAGAGGAAATGAAGAAAGAAATGGAGAATCGAGCGAGAAAGGATAAGAAATGGGGCGGATCAAAAACATCCCACCAACGTCAAAAGCCGAGCGAAAAAGGAAAGGATGTTAAGGAGAAGAAAGTACGTGACGATTCATCTGTTTCATCTTCGAAAGAATCAGTGCCTGAAGTTTTGGAAGAGAGTTTAGACGATGGAAAGTCCAAAAAGAGTCCTTCAACTTCAGATAGCGCGGACCAGGGCGCATTTGAAGATGTTCTTCAGGAGTTTGAAGAAAGCAATGATGAACCTCTTGCTGGATCAGATGATGACGATATTTCCTCTGACGAGAGTGATCCTGGGGAGAAGGACGTTGATGTACGTGGTGAAAATTCCACACAAGAAGAAGATTCTAATGTAGATGATATAGATGAAAGCATCCAGGATTCTACAGACGAAGTTGAAGAGCTGAGCGACGATTTTGATGACGAAAACGAAGATAGCCAATCACAGAAGTCAACCAATTAAGCTTAAAACAATTTAAATAAAAGATAAATGAGAACATAACGATACATCATACCTTAGAAACAAAAAGTAAAATAATATATATTTTTTTTTTTTTTTTGGAGCTGCAATATTGTTTGTAATCTTCCGGTAATTTTCGATGCATTTGTTTTTATGATTTATAAAATGAGATTGTAAATTAATAAGCGTTGAGCGCATTTTCAACTTAAAGTTGTTCAGTCGTTTCTTAGCAGCGCAAATTCGTTTCATAAAACTATTTAGTAAAATCGATATTTTCGTGGCTTCTGCCCAGAGCCACGTATGTCTCCCAGTCTTATAGACCGGGATCTGAAGGGGGTTGAGCATGCATGGAAAGGCTGACGCAATATTATTTCTGATTATTGTTACAGGCACGATGGTGATTATGAAACCACATGTCGTCGCCCCCCTGGGTGGTCGACAACCCCGGGGGAGGGGGGAAAGCAGTGGGGGAGCCGTTTTCTAAAACATTCACAACTCGCGAACTATTTGAGATAAAACACTGAAAAAAGTGGCAATCGACGCAACAAAACAAGGGCTTCATAAAAGCTAAATATAATTATGGACCTATCTTTGTTGGTTTCTGAGTAAAATTCCATTTTTCGCAAACAAGCAAAATTTTTGAATAAAATGCGCAAAACAAACTTTTTTTGACCAAAATAAATTCCAAATCAAAATTGTTTGATTTTTTTTTCAAATAATGCCCAAAATATCATTATTCAGTTTGTAAAAACATTTAAGTAAGCGTTGAAAAACAAAATGACAGTAGCAAGCTCGATTGCTCGAACACGATTTGCATTATAGTTCAAAAGCTGAAGGGGTATTTTGAGCATGCATGGAAGACCTGACGCAAAATTCTTTCTGATTAATGTCACAGGCACTATAGTGAATATGAAACCACATTTCTTCGCCCCCCTGGATGGTCGACAACCCCGGGGGGAAGCAGTGGGGGGTGCTGTTTGCTAAAACACTCATAACTCGCGAACTATTTGAAATAAAACACTGAAAAAAGTGGCAAAAGATGCAACAGTACAAGGGCTTGAAAAACCTAAATATGTTTATGGTCTTATCTTTGTTGGTTTTTAATTAAAATTCCTTTTTTAGCAGTCATGCAAAATTTTTGAATAAAATACGAAAAGCTTTTTTTTCAAAGATAAGTCCTTTTTTAAAATTATTTAACCGTTTAGGGAATCAATAAAACCTGAAATTTCATTATTCAGTTTGTTTAAAATTACTTAATTATTATCAAAGCGTTGAAAAGTGAAATAAAAGCAAGCTCAAAAAGCATTTGAGGTAATTCAAAAAAAAAAAAAAAGTTTACGGAATGTACCTTGACGACTCGACCATAAACCAAAGAAAATTTTGTGGCTCTCCTGTTGTGGCGGTTTTATTTCGTAATATTATCAAAACAATGTCTCAGTTAAGTAATTACTTAATTATTTAACCTTTAACGCATTATTGCTGCTTAGTATGGGTCACAATGGCACTTTTTAAAAAATTAAAACATGCAAGTTTGCAAGTACGAAGTAAATACAGAAAGGATAAACTATCAGGATAACCCTTTTTGCAGATTTTACACCTGAGTTATGAAACATAGTGAGCGAGGCTATTGCCACATAAGCAGCATCAAAATTTCAGTGGAACGTTAAAGAAAATGTGAATAGTCTCTTATCCAGAGAAGTCCTGCAATGGCAATGTCTTCAATAGCGACTGCAAAACAGCAAAAGAAAACCAAAAAAACATTTAACCTGGGAAATGTTAGCTCAAAAGTGATGTTAGTACATCTAAAAATCATTCCCATACAATAAGCCCAATGCTAGGTTAGGTTCATCAGAATGGTTCACCGAAGCAAAGCGAGAGGTCCGATTTCGTGAATGTAATTGAAAATGATACTTCTTGCAGCAAAACTCTAGAAGAAGCACCCTATTTTAAGAACAAAGTTCAAGTTATCGATGGAATGAATTACTCTGGTCCATAATGTCCCAAACACTACTTTCAAATGTAGCAAAGATTTTGCAGGTCTCCAAACAAAAAATAATAAAATTTTCTCTCCAATAGTCAAACTACACGAGTGGACCTTAAACACGATCGGTACATCTCACTGTCGTTTTCATAACTTGAAAACCAAAAGTTCCGGAAAGTACATTACAATAATTTCTTGTCATTTCCATCAGAAATAAATATGATATCAGCTCTTTACCATGCTCCTGCAATTCTTTATTCAATTAAGAAGTATTACTCAATTGTACTATTGAATCAATTCCCCTGTACCTTAGCAGTGCCTTTAGATGAAACCAAGTTTGGGTTTCACTTGAATGAAAATGAAACAATAAAGCCCCACACCTTATGATGCAGCCAGTGTTACCAGAGAGTCTAATTCCACCCTGCGCAGGCAAGAACTGTAAATAATCTTGTAATTGTTTTATTAATAATTCATCTTGCTGTAAATACTGTGCTTTTAAGACTAAAGCAAAAACCCACAAACTACAAAATACTCGGAAGAGAACGATTCAATAGAACAATTACAAGTCAACAAAAAAGAGTATGATCCAGCTTTCAGAATTTCTGATATATTAATGCTTTACGTATGCATATTGATATTCTACAATTATTTTTTAATACGCATTATTTTACTAATTTTATTCAATTAGTTTTTTTAGAACTCTAGTGTATAATTTTATATTTATATTCGTTTTCATAAAAGCTCAAGCTTCTCATTTTTTATATTTATTTAGTACATATTATTTCTTGTATCATTGTTCTTTGTTGAGTAAATTATAAAAAGCAATATCCGCAAAACAATACCCGCAATATTCTTTTGTGCAAATTGAAAAAACACATTAATAGAAATAAATTAAAATTATATTTGAATTGAAACTACTCTGGGCCTGGTTCCCTAGTTCCTCTCAAATTTAAAGCAGTATATAACAAAATTAAAGCCATAGTTAAATATATACTTTGCAATTAGAATAAGTTTGTAAACTGAAGAATGAATAGTTCGTCATAAGGATAATAAGGCTATTTTTTTCTACTTAGCATACTGCCGTTTTATTCAATGTTCTAACTTAGGAAAATGCTTGCATTTTCTATTTCGCTTTTTAACGCTAACGTTGGTAATAATTAAGTAGTTTTAAACAAACTGAATAATGAAATTTCAGGTTTTATTGATTCCCTAAACGGTTAAATAATTTTAAAAAAGAACTTATCTTTGAAAAAAAAAGCTTTTCGTATTTAATTCAAAATTTTTGCATGGCTGCTAAAAAAGGAATTTTAATTAAAAACCAACAAAGATAAGACCATAAACATATTTAGGTTTTTCAAGCCCTTGTTCTGTTGCATCTTTTGCCACTTTTTTCAGTGTTTTATTTCAAATAGTTCGCAAGTTATGAGTGTTTTAGCAAACAGCTCCCCCCACTGCTTTCCCCCCCCCGGGGTTGTCGACCATCCAGGGGGGCGAAGACATGTGGTTTCATATTCACTATAGTGCCTGTGACACTAATCAGAAATAATTTTGCGTCAGGTCTTCCATGCATGCTCAAAATACCCCTTCAGATCTTGAACTATAATGCAAATCGTGTTCGAGCTTGCTACTGTCATTTTGTTTTTCAACGCCTTAACAGTACTTAAATGATTTTAACAAACTGAATAATGATATTTTGGACATTATTTGAAAAAAAAAATCAAACAATTTTGATTTGGAATTTATTTTGGTCAAAAAAAGTTTGTTTTGCGCATTTTATTCAAAAATTTTGCTTGTTTGCGAAAAATGGAATTTTACTCAGAAACCAACAAAGATAGGTCCATAATTATATTTAGCTTTTATGAAGCCCTTGTTTTGTTGCGTCGATTGCCACTTTTTTCAGTGTTTTATCTCAAATAGTTCGCGAGTTGTGAATGTTTTAGAAAACGGCTCCCCCACTGCTTTCCCCCCTCCCCCGGGGTTGTCGACCACCCAGGGGGGCGACGACATGTGGTTTCATAATCACCATCGTGCCTGTAACAATAATCAGAAATAATATTGCGTCAGCCTTTCCATGCATGCTCAACCCCCTTCAGATCCTGGACTATTAGTAGCTGATTGGAAATAGCTTTTTAGTTGGTTTGTCTATGGATATTTGGCAACAAAAGATTGCAATGACGCTAAACTTAGCTTTCTCATTCATTTCTTATCTTTCTCATTCATATCTTATCTCTACTCATTCTTAGTCAACAATCAAATATTATAGTTATAAGGGTAAGTGGCGGCGATTGGGGCCTATAAGTGGGGGAGGAGGGGGGGGGGGGGCAAAAAAAAAGCCATAGAACTTTTAGTGGTAGCAAAAAATGAAAAAAAAAGTACGAAATTTTGTTAATGCTGGTATTGAGAAAATTGAAGCAGATTAATGGAAATTGATGCAAGTCAAACAACTCACATGTTTCTTAAGATTTTGATGAATTTTGTACACAATAGCTTTCCCTAACTTAGACATGAATTATACTTACATTAATTACCCAGAAATATTATGAGGTGTCACAAACACTTGGTAATTAATTTTATTAAACACGTATGGCTTGTTTAAGTAAAACAATTGGTTTCCTAATATCTAAACAATAAATACATAAACTAAAAGTTATTGTTTGTAATAATGTTTCGTAAACAGATATACAAAGTAAAACAAATAATTTAGTTCTAAAAATTTTGACATTCCAGTAATTTTTTTCCATTTCTAGTTTTTGTTTCTAAATTGGAAAATAAAATAAATAAATTAACTATAAAAGGTGGGGCAACAAATTTCGAATCTTACGTCTCAGTTTTGAGTTTCTTGTAAAGGTTTGTTTTACAGTTGAAAACAAGCAAGAATTTCTTTCCTGCGACTCAAAGAGAGGAAGATACGCCATCACGCGCAAAAACAGTTTCCTAAACCATTTTTTCAATGCAACCTTTGCAGCCCTGTTGGCATAGCATGATACAGTTTTGATTCAGTTCATTCGGAAAATGCCATGAAGGATTCATGCTTTTGGTAATAAAAATTTAAATAAACTAATGCAGGGGTTTCCAAATTGTTCCGATTCGTGGCACCCTTTGAAGAATTAAAATTCTTTTGCGCGACCCTTGTGCCACAAAATTGATACCGTCCACACTTCGCGGAACCCTTCGCTACTCCCTACGGCATCCGCTTTAGGAACCCCATGATCTAATCAAACCTGGCATTTTCCACTGCTTCTTTTAAGTGCTTTATTTGGGCACAAGGCCGTAGCCAGCGGGGGGAGACGGTCAGGGTGTCAACCCTCCCCCCCCCAAATTTTCAAAGTTTCACAACCTATAAAAAAATTGCCAAAAATTTCGTTTTTTGGACTTCAACTGGGAAAAATTCAAGTTGTCCTCGACCCCCCCCCCCCATATTACCAAAGATAGTCTAAACTTTCGTTTTTAGAACTTCAATTCCAAAAAAATTCCCGGGTGAGCGTCCCCAAAAATTACCAAAAAGTGGCCCTCAAATCATTCCTCTACTAACGTTGCCGAAGATCTCCTAAAACATGCCTTTTCAAAAGTTAACTTCAAAACCTTTCGTGAGAATGTCTCCCTGCCTCCATACCCCTTCTCTCCCTAACATCATTAAAGATTGTTTTGAACTTAGTTTTCATGGTTTGAATTTTGAAAATTTTCTGAAAAGGAACTCCGGCACTCTTCTCCCTTACATCATTGAAAGTCGACCAAAATTGCGTTTTTGGAGCTTTATTTGGGAAAGATTGCCGGTCCCTTTAACGTTACCAAAGATGGTATTACAATCGTCTTTTGAAGATTTCAGTTTCAAAAAATTCCCGGGGATTGGCCAGGAATCTCTCTTTCCTCAAACATTACCAAAGACCCTCTAAAACTATGTTTTTTCAACTATATAATTTCGAAAAAATTCGGGGAAGAGCCCCCTCCCCCCCCCCCCTTGCCGCACAGCATAATAGGTCATAATCAACAATTGCACTTAAAAGATTTAATTTCAAAAAAGAACCGTGGGAGCGCCTCTGAACCTCCCCTCCCCCTTCACATTATCAAAAATTGCCTAAAATGATTTTTTTTAAAACTACAAATTAAGAAAATTTTCTTGGTTGGGCCCTTAAATCTCTCATCCCCTTGATATCACCTACTACAATTTAAAAAATTTCATTGGCGAGTTCCAGAATTTATTTTATTAACATAATTAGGGATAACACATTTGCAGTTTCGAAAAATGGACGGGGGGGGGGGCAAACTCAAACCTCCTCCCCCTCTAACATTACCAAAGATCATCAAAAACGCTTTTTTAAGACTACAAATCCTTAAACTTTCTGGAGGAGAAGCCACTGTATTTATGACACATGTGATATAAAAAGAGGTCTTCAACTTCATAAACCTCCCAGGGTTTTAACCCCTTTGACTAAACCAAAAAGAGTTCAAAATTGCGTTTTTAGGCCCTTAATTTCGGAAACTTTTCGGTCAGAGTCCTCGATCCCTGCTATCCTCCCTAATATCACTAACGGTAACTTAAAATTCCATTTTCAGAATTTTGATTTCGAAAATTTACGGGAGGACAGCAGCCACTTACCCGCTCCTTATACCGTCGTACCAAACAAAATAGATAATCATATTTCTTGAACTTCGATTGCAAACAGTTTTCCCTGGTTCCCTGGGAAATCTCTTTTCCTTGTCTAAACTTACCAAAGAGAACTTTAGAATGTGTTTTAAGAAGGTAAAACTCCTCCTTCCCGTAAACTCACCCAAAGAAAACTTGTAATGGCTTTTTTAAAGTATTATTATTAAAAATTTGAGAGCTCCCGAACCTTCTCCCAATTTGAGAATCTCCAGCGTCATCAAGCATAGGTCTTATAACTTTTAAAAAATTCCGAGTTAGAGCAACCACAACCTCCTGTAACATGCCAACATGTATCCCAAAATTGCTTTTTTTCCAACTTCAATAACAAAATTTTCCGGGGACTGTCTCATATGCGTTTTTAAGGATTAAAAAATTTCCATGGGAGTGCCTGCAAACCAAATTCTTTCCCTCGTGTTACTACCAAATGTAGCCTGAATTGTGTTTAAAAAAATGTCTTTTAAAATTGCGTCTAAATTGAGATACCGAACATAGTGTCAGTTTGGCATGTGTTTCAAAATATTTAAAATATTCCTAGGTCTGCTCGCATATCGACCGATCCCAAGCGGTAATTCTGTAATCCACGTTATGGCTAGGTTTCTTCAATGCTCGATAGATGGCGCCACTACTTTTTCATGATATTTTTGGCTTTCTTTTTAAAATGTCTTGTGTCTTTTGAAGTTTTAACCATGGATAGCTTACCATCCGGCTTTACTTATTCAAATATTAATATTACAAATGATCAAAACGAAAATTTAACTTACAGAGTAAAAGAAATCACTGATGAAAATGCTGCAAATGTAAGTTTTAATTTTTTTTTTCTTAATTTAATTGCGGATAATCCCCCCAAAAAAAAGATGTTATTAAAGGGACAGAACAGCCGATTTAAATTATTGGAATTTAAGAAAAAATGTGAAATTTCATGTGCCTAAAGGTTTAACGTTGTAATTAATAATTTAATCAACGGTCTAATTGATACAACTATATCAATTAGATAACATTATATGCAGTATTCGGGGGGGGGGGGGGAGTACATGTATATAGTGTGAAATGTAAGTCAGAACAGCTCTTTTACAAATGTACTCCAATAGGCTTTCTAGTTTATTTATTTATTTATTTATTTTTTGCAAAACACACACACATATATATATATGCCAATGATTTTTTTTTTTGGTGGTGGGGGGTGTGATCGCTTCCTTTTTTTGGGGGGGGGGGAGGGACACATTCACCCTTAGTTTTATTTACCCATGTTTTGTAGCATTTTTAAAAATTAATTTTCTGTTTAGTTTGTTCTTTAACTTTTGTTGTTTTTTTCCACCAGTACTTACATGTTCTTTACTAAATTGCTATGTTGGGCCTTTTTTGGTTAAACATTTTTTAGATTGTATTTGTGTTTCAATAAAAATTGAATTAATTTCTCTTTTGAATGGCTTATACAGATTTAACTTAAATATGCTTGTTAATTTTATACACAGAACTGGTTACATCAACCGATTCCGATCCGCCCATATCAACTAATTCCGATCCGCCGGTCGAAATGCGATCCGAAAACTGCTGGAAACGACAGTCCGTTTTGGAAAATTATAGGCAAATTTTTACTTTAACTTTTTGATCGCCAGAAATAAAGTCTTTGTTCAGTAGAAATATTTTTCTAAACAATCGGGACCGAACCCCATTCGGATAATTAGAACCAGAAAATGTTCTATTTAAAAAAAAATAATTGAGTGTATGTGATGTTACTTAGTTGTAAAAGATTTTATTGAAAGTGAAATAATAAAGTAATATTGCAAAATTAAGGAATAATTATTTGAAAATGTGTTGGACTGATATTACACCAAAAAAATTATAATTTAAAAATGAATAAATAGAAAAATGAAATAAAAAATGAATTATAAAAAAAAAAAAATTGTAAACAAATTTTCAGAACTTATAAAAATTCTCCCCGAAATTCAAAAAATCCCCCCTGGAATCTGAAGTAACGGGGAACATTCCCCTTCTAGAAATTGAACCCTATTTCAAACTCTGTTATATATACATTTAATTGAAAGTAACTTGCCTTTGTATTGTGATTGTCAATTTGGCAGTGCATCCTGTATGCTTTGAAGGACCATCCCCAGAAACTATTCTGTCTGTCATGCACACAGCGATAGCTGATTTTGTATTTATTAAATCTTCCTGCTTTCGGATATGTTGTTGCAACACGCCAAGTACTTTTTGTATCTTCACTGTGTTGCTGTAACCAGTTCTGTGTATAAAATTAACAAGCATATTGAAGTTAAATCTGTATAAGCCAATCAAAATAGAAGTTAATTCAATTTTTATTAAAACACAAATACAATCTAAAAAATCTTTAACCAAAAAAGGCCCAACATAGCAATTAAGCAAAGAACATGTAAGTACTGGTGGAAAAAACAACGAAACTTAAAGAACAAACCAAACAGAAAATTAATTTAAAAAAATGCTACAAAACATGGGTAAAACATGGGTAGCGATCACCCCCCCCCCCACCACCACCAAAAAAAATCATTGGCATATATATATATGTGTGTCTTTGTTTTTCAAAAAAAAAAAAAAATAAATAAATAAATAAATAAATAAAAAACTAGAAAGCGTATTGGAGTACTTTTGTAAAAGAGCTGTTCTGACTTACATTTCACACTATATACATATGTACTCCCCCCCCCCGAATACTGCATATAATGTTATCAATTAGACCGTTGATTAAATTATTAATTACAACGTTAAACCTTTAGGTACATGAATTTTCACATTTTTTTTTTTAAATTCCAATAGCTAAATCGGCTGTTCTGTCCCTTTTTATAGGATCTTTTTTTTTTTTTTCGGGATTATCCGCAATTAAATTAAGAAAAAAAAAATTTTTAACTTACATTTGCAGCATTTTCATCAGTGATTTCTTTTTACTCTGTAAGTTAAATTTTCGTTTTGATCGTTTATAATATTAATATTTGAATAAGTAAAGCCGGATGATAAGCTATCCATGGTTAAAACTTCAAAAGACACAAGACATTTTTGAAAAGAAAGCAAAAAAAAATCATGAAAAAGTAGTGGCGCCATCTATCGAGCATGGAAGAAACCAAGCCATAGCGTAGATTACAGAATTACCGCTTGGGAACGGTCAATATGCGGTCTGCTCTTCCCTTACAAAACAATCATTTGGCGTTCTGGGCGATATACCGATATACCGTCATATATCGATATATATCTACTTCCGCGATAACGATATTTAGATTTCTATTCGTCCGATATATCGTTTGAAAAGAAAATACGGGACTCAATTACGAAGAAATTAAAATACTGACTTAAAAATGCATAACCTTTCATAGCTCTGTGTGATGGGTGAGCGTTTGAAATTTCAAGATATTTTCTGCATTCTTCAAACAGATATTTAATTTTGAATTATAGTAAAAAGGAAAACATTCACAAGACCACCGAAGGTAAATGTGGGCCCCTTTTTCAGTTAGGTCTCCGGATCCCCTCCCCCTATAAAGTTTTCAAAACTTATACTACTACCATTCAGAGCGGGGTCCTTCCAAGGACCCTCGCTCTCTTTCTCACAAAGCTGACATGGCTTCTCGTAGGTCCATAAAAGTGAACGTGTATTGGTTAAGAAAGCATCCTAATGCAACAATTAAAAATTAACCAATTGAGGTATCAACACGATTCATAGTTCAAATTAAACATAGACTATTGATATAGCGCTAAATAAAATGTTTAAGAAAAATGCTGAACAGAAATATTTTTATTTAAAAAAAAGAAAAACGAAAAAAATCCTAATAAGAATACTTATGTCGCACATTTATCGCACAAGAGGGAGCGCAACTCATTTTTTTCAGTTCTGAACGAATATAACTTTAATTCCGATATTAAGAGCAAAAATATTAACGCCCTTCATAACACACGAACGATCTGAGGATATCTCGCTTCGCTGGTAATAACGAAACTGAAACTTCCTAATTTCGGCACATACGAGTTACGAAACTTCTGGGTGCATGCGCGAAAATGAAGTTTTAAATAAGTTCTACGCATTAACGTATTTGAAGCCGTAATTATTATTTCAAAGAGAATCCGAGCATATATACTTACGGTTTTACGTTACGTCGGCAGTTCATTGCAGATCTTTTGTTTGGTATTTTTTGACTTTAGTTTAAGAGTCGCTATCAAATACCGGATTTGAAAAAGAGAAGAAATTTTCGTATTCGTTTTTCGGTTAAATTGTTTGTGAAATAATGACATTGATGAAAGAATTAATTTATCTAATAATATGGATTTTGGATTGGATTTGCTAAAGAAATTAATTGTATTTTTAAAATCAATATTAAAATATGTGTGTATCGTTAAAAACAATAGTGTTAAATTTATTACATATTTTAATTAACCAAATAACGATTTTATTGATGCAAAATCACAGTTTACGTCAGATTCTTTCCAAATATGGCAGAGAGGTCCTTTGATGCTCAAGAATTCACACTAGGGCAGTTTTTGTTCGCAATCGGAACCCCCCTCCCCCACCCACCGGGGGTTTCCATTTACGAATCCACAGTATTCGTCGATCTTTGCCAAATTTGGATCAGCGATTCTTTGATACTTAGGAATTTTCTATACCAGCACATTTTGAATTTCTAGTGCTCTTTAAAATCTTTGTTATATCAAAAGATAAAAAAATAACCATTTTAGGGGATGCAGGAAAGGGGGGAGGTTTTATTTTTGGAAGAACTGTACATATTAAAAAGAAAGAATTGCCAAAAAGAAGGGATACAAACTATATTTGTAAAGCCAAAATAAAAACATGTAATGTTCGAACTTTTATTTTATTATTATTATTTTTTAAACCGTGGGGAAGGGCGGCACTTTTTAGATTTGTCCGAGGCGGCAAAACTGCTAGAGCCGGCCCTGACTGAAATGAGCCTAGCTATACACTAAAATGCTTCCAGTTTTCTAAATGGATATTCAGTCAGTAATTTGCATTGGCCTTCATACACACATGAATGAGGAGTCACGATACATGTTATCTTATGTGATATTTATCTGCGACTCTGAACTTTTGCTCACGAATTGTTTCAGTTCAAAACCGGGTTGCTGTTGAAAGTACTTAATGACTTAATGATACGGAGGACACATAAATGGTACTGCGCAATAAGAAATAATTCTTTTAAATCTGCTTCAGCAATACAATGCTACAATCTGACTTCAAAATCATCAAAAATATCCTGCAAGTGTTCTGTTTTGGTTAGGTATGAATGGAGGCAATTCTTACAGCGTTTTAATGCGTTTGTTGAATTTGTATGTTTCACCATTGAGCATAATAAATGTCCTAATAATGTCTAACAGAGGAAACATCTACTCACACACACTTACATTATAAAGCTTACACATAACTACAGTGGATAAAATGCTTTTTTAGTTCACAATTTAAAAAAGCTTAATAATAGCTCTTTGTCACTATTTTTTGAAAATATAATTTAGTAGACTAGAAAAAGGAAAAGAAAAAAAAATCGCCTGTAGAGATAAAATTGTCGGTAGGGCAGAAGGTTCCATACTCATAGATTCAGGTTATTGCAAAACCATGCATGCTATTTTGCTGCTGTTGGGTAAAGATCTTCTCAACATGTCTTAATACAAATGTGACGACCAGCAACAGGCTCTGGGCCCAGCTAGGCTGGTCCTAGTCAATTAATTAGTCCTCAATGAAGATCAATGGCCCTCTTAAAACTATCCACCCCCTTTTGCTCATTACCGCCTCTTCTGGGTAAGCTATTCCACGTGCCCACGACCCTACTAAAGTAGTAGTTTTTCCTGATTTCCAAGTTAGTCTGAGATTTAAATAGCTTAAAAGAATGACCCCTCGTCCTGCTTTCCCCGCAAAAATTTAATCCATTTACATCTTTCATTTTGATATATTTAAATAACTGAATCATGTCCCCTCTAACTCTCCTATGCTCCAGGCTATACATGTTAAGCCTATTAAGTCTGGTATCATAATCTAAATCTGAAAGTCCCCTTACTGATCTAGTTACCCCTCTTTGAACCCTTTCCAATACAAAAATATATAATGGTTTGAATCAGTGACGGATCTAGCCCATCATTTTGCAAGGTGCCATTTGAAATTTTTTTAACAAACGTTTTTTCGATGTTTATTTCAATGGTCACCTCTTAAACAGTGCTGGATCATTGATTTTTTCGAAAAACCACCGCCCCTAACTCTAAGTTTTTATTCCAAGTTTGAACTTAAAAATAACAACAGAAATAGGATGAATTTTTAAAATTTAAGATAAGGTTAATACCGAAAAATTCTTTACGTGTAATCAATTGCTTTGAAAAAAAAAAAAACATCAATTTTTTTATAGTTACTATTGTGGCGTTTGTGGAGGAGTATGGGAATAAGGGGTTCCCCTCTAGAAACGTTTCGAAATTAAAGTCATAAAACACAAATGTAGGCTCTCTTAATCCTCGTGAGCAATAGGTGTACTTAGAGGACAGCAGCAGTTACAGATCGTCTAAGTTTCTAAAGTTGGCATCAAGAAATGATGTAAACGATGGAGCAAAATTTTGAAATAAAATTGTTTTGGGAAGAGGGGAGTAATTTCTCTCCCAATTAAAACCAAAATTTCTTTTAAAGTAAAACTCACTTGTTATTATTTTTTTTGTTTTCATTTTCTCATAATATTTTCTTCTTAAAAACGTTTTTACACTCACAAGGTTTTGGGAGGGGCCATGGCGCTTTCTAGATCCGCCCCTGGTTTGAATCCACTCTGAAACTGCATGTACCCTAGTGGCGCCATGGGGGAACTTCAAACCAGAGCTACAAGTCGAAGTCAGACTTAATAGTCACACTAATTTTGGACAAAATGAGTCAGAGTTGCTAAACAACATGAGGATTCAAGACTCCGGGTTTTTTCTTTTTATTGACTCTCCTCATAATTAATAGACAACCAAATGGTTCGATTTCATGTTTAACTCTACGTAATTGCCATTGCCAACCAGCTGGTTTGATTATTTATGAAACTTTCTGCATGTTTGTTTATTTTTATAAGTTGTTTTAGTTACTAACACCTGTCAGCAAACAGTTTTGTTGCCTAACATTTTCTAAAATGAGGTGATTTTTTAATCTAAAATTATTACTTACATATAAAAAAAATCATACATTTCTAAAGTTTGACCTCAGGTATAAAATATCAAGAGAAATGAATCCCTAAGAATTGAAAGCAAAAGCACAAATTGAAATATGAAGCAGAATATAAGTCAAAAACTTTAAGTCAAGAAAAATAATATTGTTATTAAACATATTCATAAACTTAATTTCAGTAAGAAATCAAAGATCAGAATGAAATTTCGTTAAAAACGTAAGTAAAATTTAAAACGATCACACAACTTAATAAGAAGTTTCTACTTGTTGAAAAATTATATTAAGATTTCGGGAAAATAATTACTAAGAAGCAATAACTTTACACTGGTTGATTAGTACTTTAAAACTTGTTGAATTGGGGGGTGGGGGCAAGTCAGGCCCATACCATGAGTGGCATTCCTAAGGGAACGGAAAATTCAAGAGCGGTGAGAAAGCACAGATCCAAATATCTAAAAGAGTCATTACCATGATGTCGTCGTGATCGTAGTGGTTAAGTATATATCGTTGTGGTCATTATTCTGATGACGAGAGTAAAGAGAGCTCAAAACTGCATTGTTAGGACTTTGATTTCGGAAATTTCCTAGGAGAGAGCCCCTGTACCCCACGCCCCTCTTCAATTCAAACAAAGATTTTTAGACTAACAATTGCATTTTTAGGGCTTCGAAAATTTCTGGCGGAAATGTTCCTACTTTTTCCACCTTGCTCAAACCATCGTTCCTTCTCCTCTGACGTGGCCAAACATATTTACAAAGGTGTATTTGGGACCAGGGTTCATACTCAATTTGGATAAAAAAATTCCATGACTTTTTCATGATTTCATAAAATTTTTCATGACCTTGTTATACGAAGAGAATAGTACTATTTAAAGTAAAACTTAACAACATTTTTGGAAATGGGCATTAGAAAAACTGTTACGTGAGCCACTGCCTCATTGAAGCACTTACTAGTGACTGAAAAAATATCAGTGCAGACTGCAGATACTAATAAATTATTCGTATTTGTCTTTATCATATAAATTCAAGAAAAATAAAAATATAGTGAATGCAATACAACTGATGTTTAAATATCTAATAAATATTCAATAAATATCGCCGAATAGTAATAAATAGGAAAAATTGAATGAGTCATTACTAAGTTTCCAATAATAAATTTACTTCATAAAAACATTATCTTTTGGTGTCATTAGTGCATCTAATCACCCATGTAACTTGACAGTATATGTGTTCATTAAAGTAAAGCCACGTTTTTCAGTAAATTCATTTTTCTAAACCAGATATTTCAGCTGGTCACAAGGATCAGTTTTGCGAACTGTATGTTCGGCACCACTGTTTTAGAGTATATTAGAATTCCCCTACATCTATGTTCTATTGCCTGACTAAAGTCTTCATTTTCTAAAGCCTTCAACATATTAAGACAAACTCTGGTAAATTGAATAATGATTTTTTTACCAAGTAGTTGAAACAAACTTGGATGCAATTGAATTACACTTTTTAAGGGGGAAGTGACAAAATTTATATGCAATATTAATAAATCATTCAAATATTTCTAGCGTTCTTTTAGCTATTGTTACTTTCTTACTGCCCAAGACATTTTTCAATTACTTAAAATAAATTTCCATGACTTTTAATAAAAATATTAATTTTCCATGACTTTTCCAGGTCTGAAATTTGTTAATTTTTTTTTCATGACTTTCCAGGATTCCATGACCCGTACAAACCCTGTGGGACCTCAATTTCCAATAATTTTTTGCAGGTAACCTGTCCTTGCGTTTTTAAATACAATTGTGTATTATAGAGTTCTATGTCCGAAGATTTCAGAGAGATAACCTAAACCTTACCCATGTCCTAACCTAAATAAACATTAAAGATAGCCTAGAATTGCATTTTTAAGAGTTCAACATCAAAAAGTTCCAAAAGAGAACCGCCTGACGTACTACTGTCATCAGAGATGGTCTAAAATTGCTTCTTTAGGACTTCAATTTAAAATTTTTCTAGAGGAGATACACTACAGCGTCCTTCTTCACTTCAAGCCCCTAAAACTAGCCCATAACCTTGTTTCAAGAGTTCTACATCAAAATTTTTTTTGAAGAATGCCCATTCTCCCAACTTATAGTGATTGCAATGCCAGTATACCGAATACCGATATTTTCGGTATTAACTGAAAATAAATAGTTTTAATTATAAAGAGTTTTCGTTTAACTTATGAAATATGTACTTATATTTTAAATGTACATTTCTTTTTCCATGATACAGAACCAAAATCAATCTATTGATATACAAACTTGGCTTCAAAATCACGATTTTATAAAATACAATTAAGTAACAGTAGCAGAAAGATTGCAAAATGATGTTTTCATTGCTAGATGGCGAGATGAATCGCATTTTTGTACATATTTTTTTGTTTCCCCAATCACTCATTTTCCTTTTTGTGAAAGTTAATTTCGAGTGTAATTTCGAATGTTCTACGAATAATTTTTTCCAACTATAAATTGCAGAAAAACTTTATGATAACCTTTATTTGTCTCAATTGTACTGAATTTCAGGAAAAAAAAAAAAACTTCTGTTGTTAGTAAAACAAATGGTAATTGTTGTCATCTGTATTGGTTTGTTGTCATGTCTTGATTTGTGCTTGGCAAGATAATATTTAGAAATTATATAGTGCCTTGAAAATTTGTATTGAGGTTAAGCATAATCATTTGAAACATATTTTCAGATATTTACATAATTGTAATAGTAAATAATTTTAAAAAGAAAACAAAAACGAATAATATAAACTAACAAGATTAAATTTAGTCGTTTATCGTAAATTAAAAAACCAAAGGGATAACAAAAAAATCAAGCACAAACCTCTTCTGCCCCAAGAGAAAACGATTTTAATCTTTTGAAAAGTATCGTCGCTCGAAAAAAAATTACGACTAGCTATAAATCTAAAAAAAAAAAAAAAATTAATAATGCACACAATACACACACAAAAGGATTTTTTTCAAAAATAACACCCAAGAGACCGAATTATTTGAAGATGAAAGACTTCTTGACAATTAGAAGGAGTGTATCGTGCATTGCTAACAATATCACCAACCTGCGTGAAATAAGAAAGAATACTTTTAAAACTGTAGGAAAGTTGAGCACTAAATGAGTTGTAGGTTTAGAGACAATTCAATATGGCATATGCATTGTGTTTTTCACTATTATTGATTTTTTATTATGACATTTGTTCCTTCATTTTACATTTGTTCACATTACGCTCTCATAAATAATACAATTTTTGTACAAAATTATGAAATGTAGCAACAAAACAAAATGTTTTCAAACATTTTTTGAAAAATTTCAAATACCAGTATTAAGGTATCACGTTTTAAAAATACCGAATACCGCTATTGAATTTTTGGTCTGGTATTGCAATCCCTACTCCCAACGTTTCTCCATAGTCTAAAACTGTGTTTTAAAAACTTTTATTTCTGAAAATTTGCAAGAGGGGAATGACGAGAAATTTTCGTAGAAAGAATTTCAGTTTCAGTCTTGGTTTAGTTCTTTATTGATTTTTTTTCATGGAAAAAAATGATAAAATAGGCAAAATTACAATTTTTCACTCTGATCAAGTCTCAAAAAATCTTAATCATTATAGCCAACAAGATTTTCAAAAGCTTCGTCTAAAAAAATGCTTTTTGTATAATTATTCCTCGGAAATTAAAAAAAAAAGCGATTGGATTGGGTAAATACTAATTTTTAATAGTAATTTTGAATGATTTGCTGATTTTCTGTATTTTGATCCATTGTTTCCTGAGAACGGGGCTGCCAATAACTCAAATTACTGGTGATAAATGATTTAACATGTACTTCAAGCAGCATATAATATATGGATTCTCGCGATTTCATTGGATGTGTACACTAGTCTTCTTGTTGTTAAAACTGTTTTTAACAGCTGAAACGAATATGGGTAAAATTTGTGTAGTGCGAACATAAACTTAGAGATTTCTTTTGCATTGAAGCTCCTATTAGTGTAACTTCTTTGTGTTTTGTCCTGTTAATCTTCCAAAATTTGAAACTTTACAGCAACCTTGTAAGCAACCATAAATGTTGCCAAAAACACTTAACTAGATACTGTTTAAGGCTTTCACGGCCAGCGTCAATATGGGGAGATAACATTTCCGGGCTTATTGGCCGTGGTCTAATTGGAGTAGAAATTCCAGACGTTTCGGCTTGCTTTGCTGCAGCCATCATCAGTGGTTTGAGTTTGGTGAGACTGATTCTTGGCTTCGGTGGCTCCGGTATTTAAGCAAACTACTGCTGGGCTGTTGGTTCTGATTGGGAGGCATTCTCAAGCTGCTGGTGGAATAAGGTTCCTGATTGGATGAGATTCAAGCCGCTGGGTGATCCTGGTACCTGATTGGATGGGATTCACAAGCCGTGGTGGCTTCCGGTTTCTGATTTGATGAGACCACAGTATGTAAAGGAAAGGTTTGAAGTTTCTCCCACAGAAAATTTCACAATTACATAAGGGGGTGGACCTGAGGATCTTAGGTTCACTACAAGAAATGTTCCGAAATTAAAGGTCTAAAAAGGCAATTTGAAGCTCTTTAGTTTCATCTATTGGGTCATGAACTCTGTTTGGGTCTGCCTTTTGGCACCACACTTGAATTTGCTGCCCTTAGAAGATGCAGGCTAGGGTGTGCATGAGTCCACCAGTCTCTCTTTGATCTCACGTTGAGTAGTTAATTTTCTTTTGCAATCTCCAAGAAAAAAATAGCTGTAAAGGGGGAAAATTGTAAGGACGTAAGGGTTTAGTTTGTTATTCATATAAACTTGACTCTCAGAGTGTGCGGGGGGGGGGGGGGAATTGCCCATTATCTCCTTGATAATTGAAAACAAAAGTCGTTTGCAGTGTGTGTATCTTTACATTATGATTTTTTTACTGAAAATACAGGGTGTCCAAAAAGTCCTGGACACATTAAAAAAAATTCATAGAAAACCAATAAATTGTGTTATGAATTTGCGGTTTGCACCATAATACTTCACAGGTTCAAGAGTTTTTACGACATCGAAAAAAAAATGAAAAGGGGGGGGGGGAAGGCATTCGCAGCCAGGGTGTCAGTATATGCTATGCTTGTAATTCTTCTTTTAGTAATTTTCATTCCTTTTTGCGTTATCCCATGTCAACAAAAACAATTTGAAATTACCTTTAAAATGTGTCAAGGACTTTTCCGACACCCTATATTTCTGAGCATTAAGGGTCTAAGTAATCTTGGGGGGAAGTCACAGTAGTTGCCTTTAGTGCCCCTTCTTGATCTTGCCCTTTAACACTTCAGGAGGACTATTTTCATATCCGTGCCTAAATTAAAGAAACTCACATAATTGTAACATAAGAGTTCAATAACAGTACAGATGCGTACAAAGAATTACTGTCAAGAATTGAATTGCTCTTGGTAATATTTTATAGATTTTAAAAGATGTTTTGGTAAATAAAACCAGTAACAAGCTATCACTTAAAAATATTTTATATTCACATAAATACTATACAACTGTACAATTCTCTTACATCAACTCTTCATGTATCACAAAATAAATTAAATAAGTCCCTAATAAAAACAAATCTTAATTAGTATTGAAATGAGAACAGTTTCTTTCAAGTTTTGTTGGACTAGAATCAATAAAGGTATACATATTGATTGAACACCATAATACTTTATATTTCTTCACAGATGAATTATGAAAGAACTATACACAAATATTCAATAGTTCATTTGCTTTTTTGAGAATTTAACATAGAAAATAAATGTCCTACTATTTTTCACTTTTGAATTATCATTAACAGAATTTATATGAAAGTTATAAAAAACTTTATATTTAAAAACATGACCTTCTGATTTCCTAATGATAACGCTCATAATCATTTCAAAAATTTTCTGCAAATGTACTTCGTAAGAGCAAAAAATAATAAAATATTAGAAAATAATTTAAAAAAATGTTTCAACATTTTTAGTTAGTTTAAATATGAAATAAATACATATTCAAAATATATACATGCTGCAAAGAAAAAAAAAAGCCTCTAAGTTGAATCTAAATAGTTGATTATGTGTAAAAATGAAACACTACCAGGTTTTTTTTTTATTTTCTCATTTGCCATAGCTACAAGAATTAATAAAGCATTTATTGTGATTAATAATTAATATGTCTTTAAAATGATATTTCTAAAAACCTGAAACTTTCAAGGAGTACTTTCTCCAGTAGTGGAAAAAAAAAAGTACACTAGTCAATTATGAAAGATTAAAGAATCAAATGACTTAGCAGTACTAACATCAAATATTTTGTTAATAAATTACTAATGATCAGGCACAAGGAAAAAAATAACATTTATGCAAAAAAAAAAAAAAAAAGAATGTGAAACATCTGTACATCTAAGAAATAAATATTTGTACATTGTAGGTTTACTCTTAAGAATGAACTTTTACTGATAGATTATTTAATTATATCTTAACATGAATTTTTCTCAATATGTTACGTATAATTGGAGTTTGAAAAAACTAAAATAGTGTTGATAATGAAAAACTAATTTACAGTAAACCCATCCAATTTTCTACAGTAAAAAAAAACTCTTAAACTTTTAAACAAAACTGAAGAGAAACTATATGATCTCAACAAAAGTCACAATATGGAATAAAGCATAAAATTTTGAGATACCATGTAAGTTTTCTGTATAATGCTACTAGGCTTTTTGCAAAATTAAAATTTGTTGCAAAATGACTATAACAAGAAGAGATGATTTTTAATTAGCGTAAAACTCTAAAAGCAACAATTATAGTTTCAAGATTCTGTGGGTGCTGGTTTTGGAGATGGCTTTTTATCAGTTTTTGGATCTTTGTTCCATCCTTCTAACCCTTTAGGCAGTGTTGTGTCCTCTTCAAATGATCCAGTCCCTTCAACAAATTCTTCATATGTGGATTTTTCTTTAAATGGTCTAGCTCCAAGCAATTCTATCATATCATCACGGCTCAATATTTCTTTATCAAGAAGACGAAGGGCGACCTAAAATTGAAAATTCAAATGAAGATCAGTCAGTTATATCCCTCTCGTCAGGAGACAACAAAAAAAGTGTGATATATCCAAAAGAGCGATATAATCGAAGTCATAACGATTCAACTACTGCACAAGATGACATGTACACTTACAAAAAGAATATTTAATTTTTCTATTAGGATGACTTTTTTTAATGAGAACAAAAGAAATTTAACTTACCAATTGTTGTTTCAAAATTCCAAAAACAAAACTTAATATATTTATGATGTTTTTTGGTAAGATACAAATTGAAAGTATCAGTTTAAATTGCTATAAATTTGATGTATGGAAAACAGATTAGTTTTTTTTTCCATTGATTTAGAAAAAAAACCTTTGTATGTGAAATGCAATCAGCTCTCGTTAACTCAAAGTGCCAAAGGGCCAACATCCTGACATAGATTTGAAAAATCAAAATTATTTTAACGAGTTTCTTTCTCAGGGGGTGGTGTCCCCATCTGTTTACAACGCGCACCTAGGGCAGGGAAAAAAATGGAGTTTAAACCTTTTTAAAAAATTTGACTGAATAACCTCAGGGAAAATGACAAAAAATGGTTGACTGTTTTTAAGCTAATTAAAAATTAAAAATCTTGAAAAACATCCCTTTTTTGAGTTCAAAACTTGGGATAATTTGAACAAGAAAATGAGCAAACGAGAAAAAAAAATACTTTTGTTGTACTGCCATGTACTTTAAAGAAAAGGATTCAAGTGATTTTGATTCAAAAAATTCGGAAAAAATAGAGAAAAATTGGTGGTTTAGCAGAGCAACTACTGCCCTTCAAAGGTTTAATTCATGTGATTTTGACTTTCATAAACATAAAGAATGTTGGAGGTATCTATCTGTTAATTTTTTAGCTCATGCATGGAAACTCAATAAAAAACGAGATTTTCAAACCTTTTCTACATCTTTCTGGTGTTCCTTCAAAAGCTGCAGTGTTCGATCATATGCTCTTGATATAAGACTTCTTACTTCACTATCAATAAGTTGAGAAGTAGCTTCACTATAAGGTTTATCAAGGACCATATCTCCAGGCTGTGGCATCTCAAATGACAGCTGTCCAACTTTTTCATTCATGCCAAATTGAACAACCTAAGGTAGAATAAGTATTTAACTACAATCTACGATGTACATATAGTTTATGACACAAAAAGTTCAATCAAAGAGAAAAAAAATACAAAAATATTCTAGTTGAAAAAATAAAAACTTTATCCATTCAATCCTTTCCTCAGGAATGGAAAATTTCCCTGACTTTTCTTCAGAAATGTCAGGGACTTTAATATAACCACCAAGAATGGAAGAGGCCTGGGATAGTAATTTAAGGTGTCATCCTACAAACGTAAAAAAAAAAAGTAACTCTAATTTGAATTCTGAAACTTTGAATTCAAATTATGTTTTTCGCAATCACGAGTTGCGACAAGACTCTATTGGTTAGAGTTATTGTTTCTAGAAATGGCTCCCCCGCCAAAGCATGTCCCTCCTCCTGGGTGCTTACGTGTGTATAGTTGTGTGTGTGTAGGCTTACGTGTGTGCACGTAGGCGTGTGTATGTGTGTAAAGGCGTGCGCACGTAGGGGAGTGTGTATATGAGCATGCGTGTGTAGGACATGGACGCCACCACCCAGCAAAAGTGGATTCCGGGGGACAGTGCTCAGCACCAGCCGCGCCGCCGCCGGTGGACGCTTATGCGTGCTGTAGGCCTGGTCCAAGCTGAAAAAGGAACCGGAACATCAAAGACTGTCGAGTGAGAACAATAAGCAATCGTGATTGCTCAAAAAAAAAAAAAAAATAATAATTTGAATTTTTGGCATCTTGAATTCAAATTATGTTTTTCGCAATGACGAGCGTGTGTGTTTGTGTAGGCGCATGTGTGTGGGTGCGTAAGTGTATGTATGTGTGTGAGTGTTATGTACGTGCGTGTGCGTGTAGGTGTTCGTGTGTGTGTGTAGGCGTTCGTGTGTGTGTGTGTGTAGGCGTTCGTGTGTGCACGTAGGCGTGTGTATGTGTGTAAAGGCGTGCGCGCGTAGGCGAATGAGCATGAGCATGCATGTGTAGGACATGGACGCCACTGCCCAGCCGCGCCGCCGCCGGTGGAGCTGCAGGCCTGGTCCAAGCTGAAAAAGGAACCGGAACATCAAGGACTGTCGAGTGAGAACAATAAGCAATCGTGATTGCTCAAAAAAAAAAAAAAAATCTATGTAAACCAAAGGTGCAAGTGAATCAATTAAAATTTTCAGATGACAATGAAATCTTTGGAAACTGAGGGATCTCCACTCCCCCACCCATAACATCTCTTCAAATATGCATACAAAAATTATTGAAAAAAAAACCCTTTTAAAAGTTTTTTTTACAAATAATTTTTCAATTTTAAAATGTGCTATCAGCCCAAAATTTTCGGAAATGGCCACCCAGAATTTTTGGATCACAAACACTCCTTCCTGATGTTAACATGAAACTTAATAATTTTCAGACACAAACTAAATTTTTGTTACAATGAAATGTGGGCTAATTTACAAAAGACAAATAAAAACTATGAACGTTTTTTACATAACCCTAGACACAAATGTGCAGGCCATCGAGAGGTCAAAAAAGTAAAGGGGTGAATGAAATTGATGGCCCTTAATTATTTCAAACGCATCTCAAATACAGGGAAAGATAATGGGTTCAGTTTTTTGGTTTAGAGGAAGTCACTACTAGGTTTAAGTATTAAAAATATGAACCTAATCTTGTGCATCGTAGTCACTCCATGATGCGGTGTGGGAAAAGGCATATTTTCAAATTTATAGTCTTAAAAAAAAAAAAGGATTTTAGCTTCATTTTTTTCCAAAACAAGTAATTCCATTTTGGGTGTCATCCCCCCCTGACGGGTGACACCCAGTGTGAATCCCTCTCGCCCCCCATAGCGCTGCCACTGTTGTGGCTATTCAACAAATAAAAATTAATTTAACTCATAAAAAAATAATTAAAAATATATAGATATAAAAAAATTGTTTATAATAAAAACTTTATAATATTCGCAATTATTTTGAGTACTTCTGAGTCAATCATATTATAGGCTACATCCCTTATGAATGAGCCTCGAATTATCCAGCAAGCCGGATAATTTAAATTTTCTGGCATGCTGATCAACCTCACTTATTTCCGGCATGCTGGCTGATGCAGGGAAATATGGTGATAGACACTCTGAAGTAGCACCTTTTTGCAAAGTAAGACCCCCCCCCCTCCCATCCCAATTAAACTGATTAAGATATTGCTGCACACACTTATAAAGCTTGAAATATACTAACCTGAGCATAAGCACTTTGTGTAACTTTCCGCAAATCATCTTGAGCACCAGTGGTGATTTTTCCAAAGAAAATTTGCTCGGAACAACGACCTCCCAAAGTCATGCACATACGGTCAAAAAGCTAAATAAACAAAGAATAAGCAAATAAATAAATAGTTAAAATGCAAATTGCACTGTGAGAGAATATACTGTCTGACCATCGATTACATGGAAAGGTTAATATCCGGTTTATAGGCGGAAATGGACGCACCTGCTAATTAGCAGGGCTGAGTGGTAGTTTGTTTGCCACAGATGTGCACGTTTGCCTATTTAGACGCAGTTTTGTACAAATGACTATTCGTTCACTGAATCATTTCTTAAATCTAAACTATATTCGATCCATATTCTTACTTCAAAAATTAATTGATATATATAATTTTGCACTTACCGTTTTGATTTTACTTTTACTGACGAAATTGAAACATTGTATTTTCTTTTCGTTGTTTCCATAGAAACTGTTTGTTTCCACTCTTTTTCAACTTAGAGAATGCAATAAATTAATTAGGCACTAGTGACATTATAAAACGCGCAAATCAAAATCCCATCGCTATTTTTCCTTCTCCCTGCTAGAATTATTTAGATGGAATCGTCTTAACTTGGCCAATTGCCAAATTACATACAATATGTGGTCAAACAGTAAGCATGCAACACAGAGATCAAAATTATGTAATTCATATAGGATATAAACATTTGCTTTACATACCATACAAGCATTATGTGAAACTATGACTTTTCCTTTCCAAGTTTGCCTAGTACAAACTACAAAATATGAACTGAAAACATTTTTTTCCTTTTGAAATGTTTTAAAGTCTTATTATTACAGTGAAAGCAAATTTTGAAGTGAATTAAATTTATTAGTATAAATGTATAGTTGAAACCAATGATGTGTGATTCTGTTTAAAAAAAATCGCTTTCTAACAGGGTTCTCATTCACTTTGAGAAGCGAAATTCCCTGGCTTTTTCCAGGCTTCCAGGAAAAAAAAATCATAAAACTTTCTTTTTGAATTTGCAACTCCATGAATGAAAGTAAAAATTATTTTTTTTTTAACATGAGAAAAGTAAAACAAGCAAGCAAATTTTAGTATTGGAAGATTAATATTCCTTCTTTATTGCTTTTTTCAGCTTATATGGTAAGTCATTAGGGAAATACTCATTTTCCATGCAAACACATACATTCATCCTGGTTTTGATGCAGTGGGTAAAGAACATAACCAGCTTACTGCAGGAGTTTATGACGCAAAAGATGATGTTTCAAGGTTTGTTTTCAATTTTCCAGGCTCTTGACAAAATTAATGATTTTGTCCTTCTAGAAAAACTTTGAAACAATGGGGGTAATAAGTGTATGTCTGTTGAAATAGATGTGTATCAACTACCAATACAGACCAATAGTTTTTCAATATAATTTTACTTTAAGCTAAATAATGGATCAGTGACTCACACACAATTCTATTTCATTTTCATTCAAGCTATTTGATTCTTTTAATTGCTCAGTTCACAATTTAAATGAATGATTACAAATAATAAAATGCAGAACCTCGTTTATCCAGATTAACTGGGACCGAAGGCAATACGGTTAAACGAAAATCTGGGATAATGCATTTAATAAGTCAACATATTATTCATTACAGCAAAAACAATGCTTTTTTAAAAAAAGTTACATAGGTTTGCTTCGTGCTAGCACTTTATAATGAATAGTTCAGCTGCAGCGGTGTCAACGTGACGCTCCGAGTAGGACATAATTTCTGTTAGATTACTATAATTTATAGCATGATCTGTACAGGAATTGTACTTTGACTCAAAATAAGATGCAAATGTTTAGCATACTTAGAGTTTCATTTTTGTTACCGTAATAAAAATTATGATTGACTATTTTTTTTAACTACAAATTTGATCCTGATAAATCCAGAGATCTGGATAAATCAGGGCCAGATAAACAAGATTCTACTGTACTTCCATTTCAGGATTTTCAAATTTTTTACAAATTCAAATTAGGGTATTACAATCCTAAATGATTCAAGAAAATATGTTCTTATAAATCAAGCATCTCACTTGTTCAGTAGTATAAAGGTACTGTTCTTTGGGTAGATACTGAGCATACCCCAAACCTTTGCCCCTGGGAATAATGGACACTTTAAGCAGTGGATCTGCATGTTCAAGGAACCAACCTGCTACTGCATGCCCAGCCTCATGGTATGCTACAGTTCGTTTTTCCTCAGGTTGAAGAACAGAAGTCTTTTTCTCCATGCCTATGAATTCAAAGTTAATCTTTTTTATCTCAAGAATACATACATGAATAAACTGTTTTAAACCAATAAAAAAAAAAGAAAAATTCTTTATTTTAATATAAACATTACAAAAAAAAAAAAAAAACACAATCTATTTTCATTTTAAAAAGAAGGAATTTGTTTACACTGACTATCTGTTAAATTACAAACAGCCAATTTTCTGAAATTGGAAATTAACCGCAGCAACCTATGTACTAGACCACTGGTTTCTGTAAAACATATCATCGCCTCAGAGCAACAGCAGGGCATCTTATTGTTATTACACGAATAAGATGTCTTCTGTTGCTTTGAGGTGACGATATGCAATTAAAAAAATAAGCATCAGGTGCTGAAAACAACAATTATTGGTTTGTAATTTTCCAACCTTCTTCATGTTTTCCCACCTTGTTTGTAAAAATTTTAAATATTTTGAGATTTTGCATGTGTCTTTGCCTACGAGAATTATTTTAATGTGAGGTGCGGCCTGAGGGTAAAAAAAATGTTGGGCACCACTGTATGAGACTGAATTCCCGACATCTAAAACAGATGAACCGTAAAAATGGTAGGTGCGGTGGACTTTGGAGTTGTCATGTCATGTAATCAATATATTTTTACATCAACATAACCAAATTCGAACAAGGCATATAAACACAGTTTAAGAAAATTTATCTTAAACAACAGTAAATTTATCTCCTTTGCATAAAAAATTGCTCAGATGAGGTAAAAACAATTCCATTAATTTCAAACGTTGGAATATACTTCTAAAATTTGAAAATAAAGATTTTTTATTACAAGCGTACAGCAAATATATAGGGTAATATATAAAAATTCAGTAAACTAAATTAATATTTTTAAAGTTCAGCATCAATTAGAGCCACTTTCAATACTAAACATTTAATATTTGACCTGATAATAATACACAAATGAATATTAATTTAATTTTAAATCATAGTTTACACCAAATGATTTTGATATTCTTTTTTTAAAGACGAAATTCGATTTTGACGAGGGAGGGACAGTGATTTAGTGACTTCTTATGAAGGGGAAAAAACCTAATTTAAGAAATATGGCAATTTACTGATTTTTACTTTATTGTACTGATACAGCAAAACAGCTGTTGGCTGTTGCTTATACAATAATGAGCAGATATTTAACAAAAATCTCATTTTTTAGATTACAGTTTCCCTCAGTTTCATAGTAAATTAATTATAACAAAAATTAAGAGGTAACATTTTTGTGTAATTATGGTCAAACTCCGTTAAAACAAAATTGCTTTACATGAAATCAGTGGCGTTGCTAGAAATCCCTCAAGGGGGGGGGGGGTCCTGCCTGAAATCAGCCAACTTTGGCACTTGGAAACTTTAATTGAAGCAGAGGTCATTTGATTTTAATTTTAAATACACAGTGTTACATACGTTCAAGCTAACAGAGCCTTAAAAATGATCAAAGAGTCAAAAACAATTTTATTGCATCTAAAAATCATTCCAAACACCGGGAAAAGAGAAAAAGTTTCATCCCTTTAGTTCAAATAATTAAAAAGTTATGAGTGGTTTTAGGTCATGCTCGCTATGTGTTCTTAAGCAAAAAAAGAACTTTAAATTGCTTTTTCTCAATGATATTTTTTTGTGTTTTCATGTTAGAATCCCTTAGGATTTTTTTCTAATAAAGATACAGCTTTAAAGTAAGATTTTTTGTAGTCAGAATAATATATTTAACAAAACTGTGCATTGGATAAGAATTTTATAAATTACTCAAATGCTTAGAGCATGTTATACCTTAAAAAAAAAATTTTTTTACAAAAAAATTACGATTTTTTTACATAATTAACCACAGAAAATTTTCTAATAAATATATAAGCAAATGAATGCATAGATTTTTAGAGATGATTATTGTGATTGTTTACCAAAAAACATTTTAAAAATAAGTACAAAAACAAAAAAGCCTTAGGGTTTTTTTAAAAGTTGAAATTTTTATAATTATTTCAGCTTAATTTTGAGCTTCAAGGGGATGAGTCTGGATACAGGTACCACTCCTTTTCCAACGCCACTGCATGAAATATTTCTTGACACGTAATGCCCCAAATTAACAGTCACTTATTCATCGGATAAGATGAAATTTGGTTAACATGATAAAAAAAAATCAGGGTCCAACAAATTTAGGGTAGTCGAGGTTCAACTAGTACCTGCTTGAAACATTCAAGTTTTCAAATGACAACAAAAAGGGGTAAGGGGGATACTGGAATCAAACTTGGTTTCAAAATTGAGAACAAAAACTACTGTTGAAAATTTGAGCAAGAGTTACTTTATAGAGTAGTTCCATCTCTGAAAAAACTCTCTTGATCACTTTAACTAGACTTCTAATTGAACTAGTTCCATCTTATGAATTTTAATCCGGTGATTGCTTAAGAATAACGCATAGCTTTTTGTTTCTATTTTCTGAAATTTATTGGTGTAAAAGCCTGACTATATTCCATATTCCAACTTTGGACACTAAAATATTTTCCTTTCCAATCACTTGGATATCATGCATTAGATGTTTATTTATTTTTTCAAAAACTTGATACAGGCCAGATTAGCTGCAGAAAATATGAAAATATAACACAGTTTTTTTTTCTTTTTTTTTAAAGTGGTGAAACTTTGGAACGAAACTTTTAAATTATTGAAATTCTAACATGATCTGAGCAAAATTTGAGTGTGCTTCATTCCTTTTTACTTGAATTTGACAAATTATTCTATTTTTCTTTTTGAAAAATAGAATTTTCTTTTTGACTTTCAAAACTAAATAAACTAGAAGAGGGAGACTCAAAATGAAAAAGGTAAGAAAAGAATTTCTTAGTGTAATCACCTGCAACTACTCTTTCAATAGCTTGTTCAAAATGTTTCATGTGGATGGACTCATTTAGATCACGAGCAGCAATCAGAGCTGCTTCATTGCACACATTGGCAATGTCTGCTCCTGAGGAAGAAAAATAGGATTAATATTTTCTGATTTAAAAAATCGGCTTATGAACAGAACTACAAAACAGCATTGAACAAAGACAAGCGACTGTTTACACTTGTTGGATAATAGAAATTAAAGCAATGTCTCTTACTTTTGTCAAATATCTAACAAAGTCAATTCTGGTTAATAGGACCACATTGGGATGGGACCACTTCGGTCCTAATAACCGTCAGTTCCGATTAAGCGAGCAGCACCAGTGCAGCTTACCGAACATGCTATACATCAAAGATTTAAATGCCCTTATGATTATTGTGAGCCATATATGTATAATGAGAATAAAAAGATGAAAAACTGCTGTTCACGAAAGTTTTCCAATAAGCAATAAATTAAAATGTAGTGAATAATTTTTTACACTTGTTTAACAACATGTTCAGGCCAATACAGTTTTAGTTATTCCTTCCAGTTAGAACGGATTCAACTACAGGGGTAACTAAAAATGTGAGAGTGAAAAAATAAGTGCTATAAAGTTCTAATGGATCATTAAAAATTCCAATGAAATGTAAATTACGTATTTCAAAACTTTTTTTGGAAAAAAAAAACACATTACTGAACGTCCTAACAGAAGTGAAAAAATTTGAAATTTTAATCTCTGCTGGAACAGTGCCAATATATAATATACGACATAAATGGGAGTTTCGTTAACCATTTTTTCGAGTAAATATTGCTGGGTTTAATTGAAAGTTATGAGGAACCATTATTAATTTTTATTGCACTAACTATTAAGTTGGTTGACTTACTAAAAACTGGCTTCAAGCGGGTGATTTTTAATTTTTTTCAATTTGTTCTCATATTCCTTGGTCCGATGAAACAGATTTTTGGTCCCAATATTAGGCTTGTGTATTGGGCTTTGTTTTGGTTCTTTAAGATTTGGTCCGAATAAGTGGCTGGTCAGATTAACCTGTGGTCTAATTATGCGGATTCTACTGTACATGACATAAAACAAATAACAAACAATAAGAGTGCTAGCTTTAAATAACATTCAATGAATACTGGAATAACATGAATGCTTACCTGTAAAACCTGGAGTGAGAGCAGCCATTTTACGACTTAGATCCATCTTATCAATTAATGTTTTTAACGGCTGAAGATGTACTTTGAAAATGGAAGCTCTGAAAGAGAAGTGTAGGATATAATTACAAATTGAGAAATTGAGTTAGTGAAATGCTTTTCAGACTACAAAGAATATTTTGATTCTAGAAGAGGAACTTATTAACAGAATTTTCATCTAACCAATACTGACAGCAATATCCTCCACATATAGGCAATGCATGTACAGGATGGTTAAAATTAAATTGACATTACTTAAAGGATCATAGCTCTGGTTCTACTGAAGAGATTTGAATGAATCCTCAATTAGATGTTATGAAAATTGTGTGACAAAATTATTGCAAAAATAAGTAGTTTAAAATTTTGCTACTAGGAGGAGATTTAATGAAGTAAGAAGTAAAGATAACAGTTTGCACAAAAATTTTTTTTAAAGGATTTAAACATTTGTGAGCACTATGAGCATACCTTGTCAGTCAACAATATGCTGAAAACACAACCACTTCATTTTCAAGTTTCTCATCCGCCAATAAGCATGGAGTGTTACCGAAGCCATGCTCTCTATCTGATAATGAAGCTTTACGATTAATGTGCATTCCGCCGTATTCAGGAGCATCTTCACTACAAACAAATGAATTCATTCAACCATACGTATCTCCTATACTGTGAAATTACATTAGCTGCTCATTTGTATGTGGTCTTAGTATTACAGCACCACCTATTGGCAAAATTTCAAAATGTCTTTTTTAACATAAACCTTGGCTGCATGATTTATATCAGAGTTCCTCAAACTTTTTTGATCTACGAACTAGCAAAAGATTTTGAAAGAAGTTCACGTACCAGTGAGATTTTTTTCTTTTCTTCTTTCCTCCCCCTCCTCCCATTTGCAAACCATTAACACATGTGATTTTTTTTAATGGAGCTGTGAGGTTTTTTGCTCTTTTTCTTTTGCAAAAAAAAAAAAAAAAAAACGGTTCGAGGACATTAAACATTTGTGAAAAATTTTTGCAAGTGACTGAGGGTATTTTTTTTTAAACAAAATATAATAATGATGATAAATGCATAAATAAATATATAAATAAAACTTTACTTAATGTTAAAAAACTGTTACAAAGAATTTTTTTTTTGAATGTTAAGAATAAGATAAGTAATTATTGTAATAATTAAAGACAAAAAATAAATATTGCTAAAAAATCATAGAAAAGTACAAAAATTAATCACAAAATTCACGTTAAGAATGTTGAATAGAATATAAATTTTACTAATATGGTGTTTTATTTTTAGGGGTAAGGAAATTTTTTAATGTGGAAGAGCATAAATTTCAGAAAAAACGTTTATATTTTTCTGAAGAACTTTTGCCAGTCCGCCGGATTACCAGTTCAGAATCGCTGATTAACATAACACAGATTTAAAATTTCATTTGAATCCGTTCAGTAGAACCAGACATATGAGCTTCTCAGCAATGTCAATTTAATTTTAAGCACTCTGTACTTTGGGAATATGGACCACAGTCAAAAAGTGCCTACAATAGTGAAAACTAAGAAATTTTTTTAATGAGAAATAATTCCTAAATATTGGTGAAATGCTATTTTCTATGTGTACAGTGAACTATAGAACAGGAATTAGCTAATATGTAACTATAGGTAGTTATCAAAATAATGGAAACACTCTGTGACAACTGTGTTGGGAATCGCTACTCTGCCGTTAAATATTCTGTTAATAAAGATGTCTTCTGACTGTAATCACTCACACTGGTGAATTCAGATGGTGATTGAGTACTGTGGTCACTTTTGCTTCTATTGTTTGCTTTTTAGACAATCCGCTTCAATACCCATCAGTTTCTTTCACTGAGCTTCTCTTTCCGTCAACTATTTTGCTTTGCCGAGCTTGTCTTACCGAGCTACGTGTATACTGTCATGACTTCAGATACTGTACCTCTAGAAACACCAAAAAGTTGAGATATTTCAGTTGCACTTGCTCCAACAATTTGGCCTCTTTTAAAATGTGAGAGGTTCGACATTTCAAGCGCTTGAAAAAAATCCAAGACTTCCAGAACTTCAATTAAGTCACCATAAACTACCAGAATATGTACATTACTATTTATTAAAAAAAACATATCTAGTTTTATTCTTTATTACTTACCAGTGATACCCGCACAGCTTTGCCCGTAATAGAAAAATCAAAAGGTCTTTTAGTTCGCCTGTGTATTTACAAATAATGTATGGTGAATTTTCTCGCCAGTTGCCTTGTACCCATATTACGGTTCCACGTTATGATAATTTTGTAATTTACTCTTCTATCTTATGATATTTTTTTTCTTAAAATTTGAATAGAAAAAGAACCACATCGAATTTTCGAAAAATCGCTTCAAGTGGCACACCCCCATGCTACATACTAACTTTGCCAAATTTCATGAAAATCGGTCGAACGGTTTAGGCGCTATGCGCGTCACAGACATCCTTCGGACAGAGAGACTTTCAGCTTTATTATTAGTAAAGACGAAGCACATTAAAAAATGTCACTTTTATTCAGAGGTGTTTCCATTATTTTGATAACTACCTGTAGAATGACATTCACTTTTCAGATCAGGCAAAAGATTTACTTGGGATGGATTTGAGAAGGAGGAGAAGACAGAGATATTGGGTAACATGGGTTAGGATTTTATCTGTCGATATAGGGTGGAGGCCAAGGAGGTCAAAACATGTAATATCATGCAGTTAAGATTAGATGATGATAAGTTTAAAAAAAAGGAACAAAAAAGGAAAGAAAAGACAAATTCAATGCCTACATATTCCAAAGACTAGGCACTTTGTTATTTGAATGTCAACACCGTGACAAAATTGAAATTTCAATTTGTGTTTTATCTATGAATAATGAAGTTATCACAAGGAATTTCTGTCCTACATTACAAAATCAGATAAATTTTAATGAATACAATTTCTGCAGAAATGTAAAAATTACAACATAAAACTAGTAGCTACAAGTTTAAGATATTTACCTTCCTTTGATGTCAGGTGCAGGCACAAATATCTGTCTGTCAAATCGTCCTGGACGTAATAATGCCTGATCAAGAATATCTACCCGATTCGTAGCAGCTAAAACAACTACATTGGTGGTGGTGTTAAACCCTGCAAAAGAGAAAGTTTTTTTTTTTTTTTTAAACAAACATATTGATGTTATTTGATAACTACAGGTTTCCCCAGAACATGTTTACAGAATCTGATTTAATCTGGTAAGAAAAATGTGAAAAAACCACAAATAGAGGTGAAAATGCTTAATTGTAAAAGTAGAAAAGTTGCCTACAAACCATTACAGAAGATCAAAAGAACACAAAGATGAAACTTAGGTGAACCGAATTAGTTAAATCATGGAATAGTATAAATAACATATACATATTGATTTGTTTAAGGATAATACAATATTAAAATAAATTTCCGTTGCAAGGATGTCGTTTTAATATAAGTTTAGTATTATAATGCTAAAACTGTTGAAGATTGTACTTCGATAATTGAATGAATTTTTAATACCTATCTCATTTTGGTAATTTCTGTGCTGGTTATGCAGAAAATACAGATCAAAATTTCGTTTATTGTTATGGTATTATTACTTGAAAGCTTATTAGCAAAATGTGCAAACAAATTGATGAAGAACTGACGGTGTTTCAACGCATCCCTATGTCTTTTCCGGGTGCAATTTAAGAACTACTGAAAAACAGCATTTCTTTTTCGTTCGGCTTTCTTTCCAAACATGCTTTACACTTGTCGCAAATCGATTATAACGAACATGGTTGAGGATACTTTTTGTGTTGATTGCATTTAAAATATCTCCTGGTGGTTATATGTTGCTAACCATTTTCATTTGCTTTGAACCAAGGTTCACAAATTTAACGAATAAAGTTAAACTTAGAAGAAACTTCATCTAGGGCAGTTTTTTACGGGCTTTTCATTTAGACATAATTCATAACTATACAAAATTAGATCGTGCAGATAAGAGCAACTTTATGACTCAAAACATGAAATTAGACCTCTTTGAGTATTTTTAAAATTCCAAAAACCCACCTATATGAATTCCTGAGCAACAATTTACCTTTGTGTCAAATTTGGAAGAAATCCGACGAAAACTGTGGATTTGTATAAGGAACATACAGACACACCCACACATCCACAAACATACATCCATTTATATATTTTATATATATATATATATATATATATATATATATATATATATATATATATATATATATATATATATATATTAGCTGCGTTGCCCGGCTTTGCTCAGTCTACCTTGAAAACAACCATTGCGTCAAGTGAAGTGTCTTCAATAACCAGGATTAAAGGAAAGAAAAAAAACCATCATGCAAAATTTTCTCGCCAAACAATGACTACAGATACTAAAATACTTTCAAGAAATTAAAATAAAATGAGAAATATGGATTTAAAATGCGTAACCATGGAAACAAAATAAAATAAATTTAAGAATTGAAAATGAGAAAGATGGAAATAAACACAAAAAACGTTACCGTGGAAATGCAAAATAAAATGGTTAAAAAGTTGAGCAGAGAAGAGATTTTTGAATTTCATTTAATTTGCTTGTAACTTTTTTTCTAATGGAGATAGAGCGTTAAACTTTCGACCTTAGGTCGAGTTAGATCTGAAGTAAAAAAAAAACAGCTCTTTGCAATGGAGTCAAAACGAAAACTGTGGGACAGTTCCTTCACTTTTTACTGATGGATTTAATGAAGAAAGTAGTGCCAAAATTTCAACTAAGTCTAAAAAAATTCGAGCTAAAAACGCAAATAACTCCAGCCGTAATTAAGTTAGGGTGTTGAAACAAATTAAGCAGAACGCGGAAAATTGTACTCTTTCTAACGATATATAATACTACTGTTTGTGAGTAATTTTTCATCCCCATATTCGGGAATTTATGTGAAAATTGGGCCTAAGTTGGAATAAAAAAAGAACTATTCATCGAATTGTTTTCAAACTGGTCTGCAAACCTTCTCAGGACTTTAAAGGAACAAGCTGTGAAAATTTCAGCAAAATCTGCCAGGTAGTTTTCGAGTTTTGCGAGTTCAAACAAACAGACGCTTTTTAGAGACTTCATTTTATACTATGTAGAGATATATATATATATATAAACAAAATTTTTTAAATAATGCGTAATTAAATTTCAGCAGGAATTTAGTTTTAAAAACTATTATATGGACATGGAGGTCTATACAACTGTTCTAATAAGTTCAAAATTCATCACATGTGTGTCGGTGGTTCTTCTTAAAACATAATTGGTACTTGGTAACTCGGCCGAGTACTCGGTAACTCGGCCAAAGTGCTACTCGGTACGTCTCTAATACATATAGCTTTAAAACTCTTAGAAGATGTATCTCATGAAAATGCAAGAAATCGCTTTATTAAGTAAATACAGTAAAATCTCATTTCATCGCATACCAATACAATGAAATATCAAATTCAACGAAATAAATAGTTCCGTTTCAATTTTTATTACATTGCTTGAATACCATTACAGCAAACAAGTTTTGTGGTCCCTTAAATTTCATCGTAACAGGATTTCACTGTACATTTTTTGCAGGGCCATAACTAGATTTTTATTTCAGGGAGGGTTTTACCAAACACATTTCTCGTGAAATCCATAGGATCAATGAATTTGATTTTTAAAATATATACAATGGGTTTTTGCTACAATGGGTTGCTCAAAGGGTTTGAGTTTCTTTAAGGTCTTTAACATGAGCAAACAGAAAAAATGACGTATCTGTATTAAATCAGGGCTCCCAACACATTTTAGCTTTAGAAAAGGGTAAAAGAGGACCATTTTCAATCAAAAAGAGGACCAGTTAGGATTAAAAAGAGGACCTTGGGAGGACCATTCATTTAAGCCCAAGGAAGCACCAAAAGGCAAATTAGCTGCCTGCTGCTAAATTTGTGAAGATAATTTGTTTTTTAACCATAATACTAAGATTTTTAATGATTCAATTTCTTTATCACCTTCTGCAAAACTGATCTTTTTATCCATTAAATAATAATATTATTTACACAAACATTTGGATGCGAGGGGCGGGGGGGGGGGGGGAGGCACTTAGCTCAGCACTTAATGCAGCCTCCTTAGATCTAAATAGGCGTAATGATACATTTTGAATTGAACCGGGATGCTGGTAGTCTCATTGAAGGATAGATGAAGCTGTTCTTTAGTTTAAAATTATTTTGGTGTTTTTCTGTCTGTGTTATATCCCTTCTTAACCGACACACTGCATTGAAAGTTTTTCTAAAAATGTCTGAAATGCTCCATCACAAAGAGAAGCAGATCACATGAGGCTTAGTTTTGCAATTTTCATATTCAAAGTTTATTGTCAAGAATCATAAAGCTTACATCAAAAAAAAAAAAAAAAAACCCTCCATAATTGCAGGGCCATAAGTACTTTGAACTTTTATGGGGGAAAAAAAGAAATTCCCCCTTTAGCAGGCATCATGACAATGAAATGATGTACACAAATTCAGCTTCATAAAATTATATAATTCAACTGTGTTTCAGATACAAACGCTATTTTAAAATGTTATGTACTCAATTGTTTAAATTTAATACCCCTCCCCCCCAAAAAAACCCCCGAAAATAAGCTAAAAACAATCGAAATTAAGTTTGCAAAACTAAATAAACTTGAATCAAACACAAAAATTATTAATTTTTTTAGTTATTTAAATAAAAATTAAATCGAGTTAATGTGACGCAGCATGTCAAAATAACTTCTAAGTGCCATAAATATAAAAATATTTATAAGATGCAAAACGAATGAAAGCTCAGAGAAGCAAATTTTCATGAACAAGTTCAATGTTGGTATGTTTCCCATAAAATAAATTTATTTACTATCTACTAAATTAAACATAAAACATTCTAATCTAAGGTGGCATATAGGAAAAAAACATTTGATTGGGAAAAATATTTTAATGTTTACAAGATGCAAAAGGATTGAAATTTCAAATGCGTGAAGCAATTTTCCACAAAGTCCGAATAAGCTGAATGTTGTAATGTTTTCCAAAATATTTCCTTCGTTAATTATTGAATTTAAACGAAAAATAAGCTTAACTAAGGTAGAATATGTCGAAATACCTTCCAATTGTAGAAAACTTCAAAATATTTACAAGATACAAAAGGATTGAAATTTCAAACACGAGAAGCATTTTTCCGAGAAGTTCAAGTAAGTTCAATGTTGCCACAGTCTCCAAAATATTTCCTTCGTCAATTTTTGAAATTAAACGAAAAATGTGCTAAACTAAGGTAGCATATGTTAAAACAACTTCCAGTTGTGGAAAACATTAATATATTTACAAGATGCAAAAGGATTTTAATTTCAAACGCGAGAAGGATTTTTCCGCGAAGTCCGAGTAAGTCTAATGCTGCCATGGCTTCCAAAATAATTCCTTTGTTAATTATTGAAATTAAACGAAAAATAAGCTAAGCTAAGGCAGCACATGTCAAAATCACTTCGGATTGTAAAAAGTTTCAAAATATTAACAAGATGCAAAAGGATTGAAACCTCAAACACGAAAGCAATTTTTCGCGATAAATCACATCGAATATATATGTTCAGAAAATTGCACTAATGAAATATTTTTAAAAGAGTTACAAGCACAATCCAATCATTTTTGAAAGAATTCAAGCAATAAAGAAACTTTTCATACTTTTTCAAGCACTTGAACCTTTTTTCCCCCAAGAACTTTTCAAGGTTTCTCATGGGCGTACAAATCTTGTTTAACACGCACTGCGGCGGTGTGTTTGAGTGTACAATAACATTTAACGAAATGAAAAACTTTTTAAAATCGGATATTTAAGTGAAAACAATGTATAAGTGGACTAGCGGACTAATCGGACCAAAATGTCAAAAAGCGGTCTAAAGCGGACTTTACCATAAAAAATGAACTTTGGCGGGAAAAGCGGACCATTTGAAAGCCCTGTAAATGAATGAAAGAAATCATGGCAGTCATTCCAAGCTCGTTAGCTTGCGAGATCGAGATTCTTGCTCACGTGATTGGTTGTGATGTAGAAATGTCGCAAAGTAGTATTCTAATCTACTCGAACTTAGCTTGCGGCTAGGTTTGAGTAGATTAGTACTACTTTGTGACATTTCTACGGCAAAACCAATCACGTGAGCGAGAATCTCGATCTCGCAAGCTGACGAGCTAGGAATGACCGCCCTGATGTTTTTACCCTGTATAACTTCACCCTTGTCAAATATTCAAAGACTTTTTAACAAATCAAAGAATTGATGCATGTACTCATGTATGCGCATTTGAAGTAATACTTCTGAAACTCATATTTTTTTGACACATAAAGAATAAATTAATATAGAGTTCAGCACTTTTATATGTAAATAATTTTGATGTTTTTGTTACAGTTAGGTATTCAAAATTTGAAGGAAAACGTTTCATTGATTTGTACGAATGTTCGTAATTAATACAATAAAAATAAATAATGTAGATGAAGCATGGAGTTTGAGCAATTCTTCAATAGCAATAATTTAATTTTTCAAGCAAAATTTAAAAATAAATAAAAAATAAAATAGTAGTAATATTTTTTCCATCAAAAAAATAACAATAAAAAGCTTTTTTTAGATAATTCTGTAAAATTTCGGAGAGCATTTGAACCTTAAAAACCCACTCCTTAAATATGGCCTTGATTTTTTGATAAAATAAAATCAATTTTCCTTGAATGATATATAGGGGAAAAATATTTTCTTCAATGTTATTTTCCAAATAGTAAATATATAAAAAAAAAATACTAACCATCCATTTCAACCAACAATTGGTTTAATGTGTTTTCTTGCTCTGAGTGACCTCCAAAGCTTCTTCCACCTCTTTTACGACCAACTGCATCGATCTCATCAATAAACAATATACAGGGGGCATTTTTTCGAGCAAGAGAAAACATATCCCGAACCTATAATAAATGAAATCAAGACCCTTTGTGATAGTTGAAAACAAAGATTTATAAATTTTTATCACAAGAGATTTTCGACTGAACAAAAACTGAGACAAAACTATGGACTGTTTTGTAATTATAATTTTACATTTTACATATCAAAATTGAGGAAATTGTCTGTTTCTTTCCAAATTTTCAATGATTTTAAGATTACAAGAGAATTACTAAAAATTTAAGAAGTTTATGAAAATTTGTAAAATTATTAATGACAAAAGATCACAGAAAAAAGTATTTTATGCACACAAAGAAAAATGTGGCAAGTTTCAGACGCTGAAAACATAAGTGGGGTGTGCATTGAATCTCTTTTTCCAAGTCATCGAGATTGAAATGTGAGAGGTGTTTGAAACAATGTGCTCTGGACTTTCAATTCTTAGAAATTGTTCCTGATGATGTTCCTAGTGGACTCAATATATGCAAACGCTTTTTTGATGAACATTTTACAAAACTAAACGTTCAACAAACTAATGATTGTTTTTTTCAAAAGGTTTCTATTCTTTATTAAATGTTTCTTATTGGTTCATATTATAATAAATAACTTTCATGCAATGTGATTTAGAATATAAAATTGAAATGGAGTTTGATATAAGAAACTTAGCTTTAACTTTAATATTGCAAGATTTGATAAAATTAAGATCGCTTCTATACAGGGTGAGTTCGATCGAATCTGCCATACGAATAGGGGGTGATAGAAGAGCCCAAGCGGAGCATAGAACCACCCATTATCGTGTCCAATACTTAACCGTAACCGAGTTTTGGTAAATTTAAGGAAAATGAGTAAAAAACAAAATTCTGAGAAAACGACCAATTTCTGAAATTCCTGTAGGACCTACAAGGAAAATAAGTACATATTTGGAAAGAGCAGACTAAATCCTACAAAATGATACCTTTCGCATACACACTCAGAATTAAAATGGTGCCAACGTTTTTAATCGACATTTTCAAAAACAACCGTAAGAGCTACAATCGGGCAAATCTGCCAAAAACTGGCCCATTTTATTGGCTTTCAGATGATACAACAGCAAATCATATTGGGCTTCAAGTTCAGCTGAAAGTCAGAGCTTTTGTTTGAAACTGTAAAAATCTGCATTCGTTAAAAAAGGAAAACCAGCAAAGAGTTGCACTTTTCTGTTTTGAAATGTTGCTTTCTTTGTTTAAGAAAATGATATTTTTATATAAAAATAATAGTTTTAACATTTAATTTAGAGAAAAAACACATGAGATAACGATTCGTAGAAATAAAAGAAGCATTACTTTCACATGCTTTTCACGAAGGGAAAATCAATAACAAAAAATGTTACACCAACATCGATTAGTACATTTAATAAACCTTCAAAATTTACAATAGCTGCTGAAATTGGTCGCCGCCACACCTGATACATACTCTTGCCCTTTTGCGAACGGAAACAACCGTTGCTCTTAGAGAAGTTTCATTCCTTAGTTTCCCTACTGCTTCAGCAAGCTGGTCGCTCAATTCTTGCAAACTTGCTACTTCTGTTTTGTAAACTCCTTGTTTTAAGAATCCCCAAACAAAGAAGTCCACTGGCGTCAGCTCTGGGGATCTAGGGGGCCAAGGGATGGGGCCCGTACGACCAATCCCTTGGGGATACTGTTCAGTTAGAAATTCTCGAACGGCATTTGAAGAATGTGCAGGGGCTCTATCGTGTTGGAAAATGATTTCTTCCCTCTCCTGAACAGGAGAGTAGCATCAAGAAGGTCAGGCAAATGATGTTCAATGAACTCTAAATATGTGTTTCCTTTTAAGTTACCTCGAAACACATATGGACCAATTAAATGATCTCCTATTACGCCAAGCCAAACATTTATGCTGAATCGAGTTTGGAATGATGAGTTTCGGGTTAAGAAAGGATTATGTTCAGCATAATGATGCCAGTTATGCAAATTTATGATGCCCCCTCTAGTGAAACAACGACTCATCTGTCCACAATATCTTTCTTAGAAAATGGTGATCTTCAGTGTCTCGGGTTAGTAGACATCTGCAAAATGTTACCCGCTTTTCTAAATCTGAATTGCGCAGTTCTTGTACTAGAGTAAAATGATATGGGTGATACTTGTTTTGGTGCAATGTTTTCATCACTTTACGTTGTGATTGTCCACCTTCTATAGCAATCGAGCGTGAACTCACACTTAGGTTTTCCACTACTCGGTCCATCACATACTCCTCAACATCGGCAGAACGGTGATCTTGGCCCCGCTCGAACAACGTACCAAATGAACCTGTCTCCTTGAGCTTTCGATGTATAGAGGCAAGCACAGCTCGATTAGGTGCAGAACGATTTGGGTAACGGAGATGGTATTCTTTCTCGGCTCTGCGAGCATTATCATCACAAAATCCGTTCACGAAATGCATATCAGCATACTCTTCATTAGAAAATCGAGACATACCCAAAAATCGAGAAAAGAATATAGCAACTTATCTTTAGAAACTTTAACGAAAACTTTCAAAAACTAAAAACACACTCTCTACTGACTTACTGTAAAAACAATCATAATTGTAGCACTTTCCAAAACACATTTACAAAATATCAGAAGATTAATAAGAAGCAAACGATACATAAAATATTATGACAAATGAATAATTCTGTTTAGTTTTTATTATTAATTGTTTTGTTAAACAAATAATTTTTATTTTCAGGCGATATTTTTCACAATCATAAATCGTAATCGGAAATCATTTGATGGGTCTGTATACGTTTTAAAGTCTTATAATGCAGGAAGCTCATATTTAGAGTTCATTGAACATCATTTGCCTGACCTTCTTGATACTATTCCTGTTCAGGAGAGGGCGGAAATCATTTTCCAACACGATGGAGCCCCTGCACATTCTTCAAATGCCGTTCGGGAATTTCTAACTGAACAGTATCCCCAATGGATTGGTCGTACGGGCCTCATCCCTTGGCCCCCTAGATCCCCAGACCTGACGCCAGTGAACTTCTTTGTTTGGGGATTCTTAAAACAAGGAGTTTACAAAACAGAAGTAGCAAGTTTGCAAGAATTGAGTGACCGGCTTGATGAAGCAGTAGGGAAACTAAGGAATGAAATTTCTCTAAGAGCAACGGTTGTTTCCGTTCGCAAAAGGGCAAGAGCGTGTATCAGGTGTGGCGGCCACCAATTTCAGCAGCTATTTTAAATTTTGAAGGTTTCTAAAATGTACTAATTGATGTTGGTGTAACATTTTTTGTTATTGATTTTCCCTTTGTGAAAAGCAGGGGAAAGTAATGCTTCTTTTATTTCTACGAATCGTTATCTCATGTGTTTTTTTCTCTAAATTAAATGTTAAAAACTATTATTTTTATTAAAAAATATAATTTTCTTAAACAAAGAAAGCAACATGCTATCGTGAAACAGAAAATTCAAAACAGAAAAGTGCGACTCTTCGCTGTTTTTCCTTTTTTAACGAATGCAAATTTTTATACTGTTTCAAACAAAAGTCTGACTTTCAGCTGAACTTGAAGCCCAATATGATTTGCTGTTGTATCATCTGAAAGCTAATAAAATGGGCCAATTTTTGGTGGATTTGCCCTATTGTAGCTTTTACGGTTGTTTTTGAAAATGTCGATTAAAAACGTTGGCACCATTTTAATTCTGAGTGTGTCCAATGTTTCAAAGCTTGTAGCTCTCGATAAAATGCGACTATCTTAATGCGAAAGGTATCATTTTGTAGGATTTAGTCTGTTCTTTCCAAATATGTACTTATTTTCCTTGTGGGTCCTACAGGAATTTCAGAAATCGGTCGTTTTCCCCCTCAGAATTTTGTTTTTTTAACTCATTTTCCTTAAATTTACCAAAACTCGGTTACGGTTAAGGATTGGACATGATTATGGGTGGTTCTTTGCTCCGCTTGGGCTCTTCTATCGCCCCCTTTCAGATTCGATCGAACTCACCCTGTATATTAAAATTTCTATATCTTGAATTTTCCCCTGGCAGTTTGCTACTTTGATACATAAAGGTCCAACTGTACTTGCAATATGGTGCACTAGAACTACTTTACATTGACTTTTTGGGTGAAAAAATAACTATGGGTATGGCACAGTGACAGAACAAAATACTATCTTGAAAATACAATTAATCTCATTTTTATTCTTATATTCTTTTGAAAAAGAGCTGAAAAAAAATTAGTTTTTATACATGCTATGGTGTTATTTCATTGAAATAAGCCCTTTTATTCGACGAACTTTTTTTGAAGTTCCCACCTGTTTTGTTTTACATTATCTCATTCCTTCATCTCCAGCCAGCTTCGAAAGCGAAATCAGCATTTGCTGCCATCCAATAATTATATGAACTGCATGTCATAATAGTATTGAAAGTGTTTGCCTATTAGAACCAAACGGATTTCAAAGTCTCACCAGTAAACAACAGATTAAAATGAAAAATGGCCTAAGTGAGTAAGTACACTTCCTGTAATTAAAAAAAAAAAAAAAATGCTGCTTCTAAATTAATGCTATAAAATTGGGGGGGGGGGGGGGGGGGTTCCGCAGGGAAGTAAGTTCCGCATATAAAAAAGGTAAGGAAAAAAATTGAATAGTGAAAGTTTCATACTGATATTTTAAAGTAAAACGCCTTTAATATATCACGAACAGTTTTACATGCCTCTGCTTCACAGTCAAATTATGACTAAATATTGAAAAAAAAATATAATTTACAATAAACTTGCAAGCTAAATAATCTGCATAAACTCGGCAAAAGGTTTTGATTTGAAAACTTTGTTCATCTAGAAAAATAATGTAGTGCAGTGATTCTCAACTGGTAGTCAGGAGAACCGGTACCAATCAGCAGAAAAATTTGGCCAGTCTTCAGAGATCTTTGCTTGTCCAGGTTAAAAAAAATTCTTTACAAAAAAAGAAAAAAGAGATAACACCAAAAAATCCTAAATCACATCTTTCACGTGAATTTTAATTATTTACAGTACTTTTCTATGATTTTCCTGCAATGCCTTTTACTTACTTACAATTATATTATGATAATTACTTATTCTATTATTAACATCTAAATATTTTTTTGTAACATTTCTGTCTCAACAAGTAAAGTTTTATTTATATACTAGTGGTACCCGCACAGCTTTGCCTGTAGTAGAAAATTAAAAGGTCATTTGGTTCGCCTGTATATTCACAAATAATGGATGATGAATTTCTCACCAATTTGCTATGTTAAATGGCTCGCCTATGTTATAATTCCATGTTATGAAAATTTCGTAATTTATTCGTCCACGTTGTGATAATTTGCTTGGTAAAATTTTCTTTAAATTGTAATAGAAAAAGAACAAAAATCGAATTTCCGAAAAATCGCTTCAAGGTACGCACTTTTATGCTACAAACTAATTTTGTGCCAAATTTCATGAAAATCGGCCGAATGATCTAGGTGCTATGCGGGTCACAGAGATCCAGACAGAGAGACTTTCAGCTTTATGATTAGTAAAGATTTATTAATTATTATTATTATTATTTTGTAAATAAAGGAAAAATCTTTTAGCTGTTCGCAATTTTTTTTTTACAAGTGTTTAATGGTCCCTGAGCCAAAAGTTCTTTCTTTATATATATTGGGGGAGAAGGGGGAAAAACTTCATTGGTTCATAAAAAATCATGTTTTTAACCATCCACAAAAGAAAAGAAAGGCAAAGAAACAGGTGAAAAAAGGTTGAGAAACGCTGATGTAGTGAACATCATTTCCCCCTCCTGCAAACCCCAGAACTAAAATAATAAAATTATTACCCTAGAGGGACCAACACCAACAAACATTTCAAGGAACTCTGATCCAGAAACAGTAATGAAAGGGACATTTGCTTCTCCGGCAGTAGCTTTTGCTAAAAGAGTTTTCCCTGTTCCAGGAGGACCTGTCAAAATGGCACCCTATGGTGAAAACAAAACATTTTAAAATATAAAAGAATTTTCAAAAACAAGCTGTTAAAAATCTGAATAAAGACAATGATTTTTCAGAAACATTAAATTGAAGCAAAACAAGCAAATATAAATAACATTACTATACAACATTACAATATTTTCAACACATAAGATATTATCTGGAGATAATATCTTAATACAGATTGAAATGGCTAAGCAGCACAAATAGTTCAAGAAATTTCTGACCAAAGTATAGAAATTTGCAAAAAAGAACAACCAGTGTTCTTTCTCAAGGTTGAATTTTAGAGTGGCAAATGAAGTTATGAATTATAACATTGATAGAATGTGGAATGTTTTCAAAGTATGCCTACATTGCTAAAGTGGACAAGAAATGTTTGAGGTATGGTTTCAGTGATGCAATGTTGTTATTTCAAGAACAAATACTCTACTTTTCTGATAAAATCTCATAACATGCCAAAAACTATAATGTGAAAGTATTATAGGGTCTTTCCATAGTGACGAACGTAACATTCAGAGACTGTTTCGTTGCATAACATGAGTTTCAAATATCTAATAATCATTTACTTGTGGTTTTGGGGAATTTTGTGAAAGAATAAAACTTCTGTGTAATATTCATGCAATAAAACGGTATAAATCACATAAATTGGTTTTTAAAAATAAATTACTATAGTGTGATGAAGTAACATTTTTGCAACCTTGAATTTGCAACATGAAATTAAGCTCTCAATTTCTCTAAAGTTTAGGTAGATATTATAGTAAAAACAATGCCTTGCATTATTTTCATTCCATTTCTTTCCTTTATTTTTCATGCAGAATAATACTTATTTTTCTTATAATGTGACAGAAATGAATATTTTTTCAAAATATGATGGATGAAGAACCTAACTGTGAGGAACGGAGCTCTGAAGTTACGTTCGTCACGGTTTAGTTTTTTAGACCATTACATGTCTAAATATTAATTAATAAGTAAGCACTCTGATATTTTGTCTTAAAATTAACACTTCTTTCAACAAATTTCCAACATGGATTCAATACATGCTTTTTTGTTGGCTTTGTGCAAAATTAATTTTTATTTTTGTTTTTTAATTGTTGCCAGAAATAATGAAAAATAATAGTATTTGTAAATTTAGTTTTGTTAATAAAATTAACAATTTAATTTCAAGACTTAAGTAAGCACATTTTTGGGGATTTTGGTCACTTTAAACGCTTCAAATAATGAAGGTTTTCAAGGATTTCTTTGATTTAAGTGAAGTCATTAGTTTAAGAGGGTAATCCACATTTCTAAGGTTCAGCCTTGAATTTAGTTTGTTCACTTTTATTACCAAAAAATTAACTTCATTATTACTATTATTTTTTATAGCTTTTGGCAACAATTAAAAAGCGGATTTCGAGTAATTTTTAGTTTTCTCACTGCTTATAACCTATTTTCTTCATTAAAATAAACAATCATGTTGTGAATATGCCTAAGTCAGACGCAGAAAGAACAAAAGCTTAGCATGAGAGAAAACGTATGGGTGAAATGGCAGTTTAGAATGTAAAAAAGAAGAAAATATAAAAGTTTTACTTCTATCGTGAGTCTTCACAACACTTTTATCTTTAAATCACTCACAAGCGAAACTTCTTTCGCTAGAAAACTATCAAGAAATGTAATCTTCTTTATGAAAACAAAATCAATTGCAAGGACTGTTTTTTCAAGAAGAGAACTTTTTGATTTTCATTTCTGCCACAGTAATTCCATTATTATTATTATTATTTAGCAAGATAACATATAAAAGCCTATTTTTTCCTGGGACTACTTGGAGGAGCTAGCTTTTTGAATCTTTCTGTAAACATAGCATGTTGAGAAAGGCGAAGTTGCATTGGTTTACAACTCTATAAAGTTAGCTTACTAGCTTCTCTATAACTGATTCTCCTGACTTCTCATTTTTGATTCTTCAGTCTTGATTTTTTTTTTAATTGTTGTTTCTTTTTTTCCTTTGCCCCAATATTTGCATACACTCTGTTGCTTTTTTCCTGTCATTTTCTTTACTTGCCATTCTTGCTCTGCTTTTATTCCTTTTTTTTTTGAGCTGCCATTTTTACCATTCAATACAACCCAAGAAAATTCCACAAATATATGCTAAAAAATGGAGTTAATTGTTGCAAAAATTACAAAATATTATGCAGTGACATTAAAAAATTGAATTATTTCAAAATACATTTTATTTCTTTTGAATAGGACTAAACGTTTGAAAGATACAGTGTTTCTTTCAAGCGATTATGTTTGTCACAATCGATTTGTTATGCTCGTCATGTTGATAACTAGTTGTTTAAATGATTTAATAAAAATTTAACATTTTAAATGCATTTTATGTAGCTCTTGAGAAGAGGATAAAGCAAAATTTCTCTATTTATAGTCCTATAAAAAAAAGTGGAAGAGAAGATACGACGTTTTGCAACGAATGTAACCGGCCGTTTAACACAGAATTCAAATTAGGCTCAATGGGAAAAAAAATAAAAAAACAATAAAAGAAATTGAAGAAACTGAAATCTCAAAATATAATCAATAACTGCAAAAAAAAAATATATATATATATATTTTACATAAAATATACAATTAAAAAACTACAGGCCTCATTTCTTGAATGCTTTATAGTTAAACAATTTACATGTTGTTCATGAAGATCTTCAAGCGGTAATTTTTCTACGCAGGACATCTTGAAAAATGTTTTATCAGATTCGAAAATTAAGAAATTTATCTCTAAAATGATGTATAACACATTAATATTGATTGAGTTTGAAATTTCGGCCTATAGGTTGACATTTGAGTGGAATGATCTTATAGCAGAAATATTGGGCAAAAAAAAAAAAAAAAAAAAAAAAAACATAGATGTGAAGTAAAAGTAAAAATTACATACAGTCGACTCCCGCTAAAACGCAATCCGACTTACGCGAAATGGCTATAACGCGATTTTTTAACCAGTAAAGAATTTTAGACCTAATGTGAATTCCTCATTTTCCATTTATTTTTTTCATTCTAAATGTGAAAGTTGATAAAATATAATGACATCTAAGAGTGCTGTTTCATCTAAAGTTTGTGAAGATAGAAAGCAAAAGAGAAACTTTCTGACAGCTGAAGAAAAGCTAAAGATTATGTGCTTGAATATGCGATAAAATGCATTGAAGACAGCACGACAATTACGTATGAGTGAATCTTCCATTTGGACAATTAAAAGTCAAAAATAGGAAATCCGTAAAAGTTTACCGAGTAGTATATAAGCAAAATGCAAAAATTATGAAAATGGAAGCTGTTCTCGTATTGTGAATTTAAGAAATCATTAAGAGGGGTTTTGTCATAGACGGAAACGTTATGAAAGAATTAGTGAAGCAACTCTATTGTGTATTCAACAATATATAAGAATAATGGTTTGATCACACAGCATACATCTTAATTTTTTTAGCTACAATTATCATTACTGGATCTACTGTACATTACAACTATAGTGCATTTCTTTTTCTTACTACATGCTGTACATACCGTAGTGGCTTATTTTATGTCTTTCTTTCCCATTAATCTGATTTTTGCATCGTAGAAGTATTTTCTGTGGAATAAAACGTTACTTTTTTAAAAAATACAAATAAAAACTCAGTTTTTCATGTAAGAAACTGTAATGTATAGTTAAAAAATTGTTTTTAACAGTTTGAGGTAGTGTTTACAAGTGTCTAAAATAATTGGATATGTTTATAAAAGTTTTTACACATATCCTTTTCCACAATGTGAAATTTCAACTGACGCGAGTGGTCTTGGAACACATCCCTCGCGTAAGTTGGGACTCGACTGTATATATATTTTTTAGATTGAAGATGACAATTTTTCCTTTTGTGAACAATTGTTGATATCAGCAACGATGTATGAGCTTAAATACTCCCGTCATAATAGGAGGCACAATTTTCAGAATGTTTCAATAAATACACTGCATAAAACAAAGGATTTCATAGATAATACAAATACAATTTGAAAAACCAAACCAGTTTGCAATACTACTTAGCATGTTACATAAAAGCAGTAAAATTTTAACTCATATTACATACAAATAGTGTTATGATAGCCAAGGTCTATCATGTCCTTGGCAGAAAAAATGTTTTTTATTTATTTATTTTTTTAAAGGAAGTGAAATTAACATGTTTTGCTTTTGTTTTTCTTGAAGATGATTTTTTGATTTCTGAGCAATTGCGCCAAAACTTTTTTTCCCCAGAATGTTTTAAAAATACACTGCATAAAATAAATGATTTTATATAAAATGTTAAAATGGTTTCAAAAATAGAACAAGCTCCCAACACTATTTAGCATGTTATATAAAGACAATAATACTTTTACTGATGCTACATACAAATAATTTCTACGACATAATATAAAAACTTTCAAGAACACTACTAATAAAATTTGTTGTGCTCATAAGAAAGAACTAAGAGCTTTTTTTGGTCTATTTGGCTTCATAATATATACTTTTTATAAATATATATTTTTAAAAAATCAAAAAGAGTATCAAAAAGAAACTAATGCAGTGAGTAGAAAGTTTCCCAGGAATATTTTTCTTAACTGATCTGAAGCAGAAAAATTCTCCAGCCTAAAATTTTCCTAAAAAAAAGATCTAGCAAAATATTTTTCCGACAGTTTTTGCAATAGATTTAAAGACTTATTATATTATAGGAAAATTTAGCATTCCTGTTTCACGCCATAGATGCATTCAATTTGCCAAATTATCATTGGTTGTTGAATTGCATTGCTTGTTTAAATTCAGGATGGTCACCGAATCCTTCAAATGACGTGCCTGTACATTAGCATTTTGGTTTAGTTTATATTAAGTCTTCACACACACACAAAAGCAAGCAAATATAAATTATATTCACCCAAAAAGTTTTGAATGCTAAAATTTAAGTATTTAAAGAATAAGTAATTGAAATCAGCATACTTTAGGAATTTTTGCTCCCAATTCAATATATTGCTGTGGATTTTTCAAAAAATTTACAAATTCCATGATTTCCACTTTAGCTTCTTCACAACCAGCAACATCCCTGAATAAATGCAGAAAATTAAATATATTATATAAATGGAAACAAAAAATAATCAAAATAATCCAAGATAAAATTTAACAATTTAAAATAAATGAATAAATTAAAGTAAATCACTTGCTGTCTGATACTTTAATTACAAAAGTCATAATACTCAAATAAACGTGGCTGCAAATTTTGGAATTTTTGATTTTATAAGAGGTTGAATATTGTATTAATAGCATTAATAAAACTTTAATATAAATCTTTGTCAGTTACACATTTATTTATTTTAACAAATTATAGGAAAAATCACTAGAATACCAGAAGAAAGCAACATAGTTTTCCCAAGAGGAAAGAAAAAAAACAGAGTTAAAAAAAAAAAACTTTTGACATGGTTTTCCATGTCAAAACTTTCTTCTGAAACACGTTCAAAATTTTTTAACTCTCTTCAAAATCAATTAGTCAATCATGCAATAATTAATAAATTAAAAAAGATAATAAAGTACTATAAAATAACACAGAAAACTTTTAAATAACCTTCATTCTCATGTCATTATTTTTAATACTTTTTCTAATGATATTTTCAGTATTAAGATTACATAAAATACTTCTTTAAAGACAAATATAGCAATACCTCTTTAACAAAAATTTGTTACATCTATTCGTGAAACAAAACAAGCAAAACAATTACCTAAATTTAACACCTATATCTGTAGGATTGATGAGTTTGGCAGTTGTTTCACCCATGCCAAAAAGACCACCAACCCTTCTACCACTGGAACCTCCCATCATACCAGATGACCTTCGCATGCTCCAAAACAAGAAACCTACTAGTGCTAAACCAGGAAGATATGAAATTAAACTAGCCCTGTGGAATAAAAAGATAAATGGTTAATTCTCTTTTGTAAAATAAAGTAATTTGAATACACAATTCACAAAGTACATGTAACTCCTTAAGTCTTAAGCAGTGACAGCTCCTTTATCGGAAGCTAGGGGAAACTTCAAATTTTGAAGTGTAATAAAAAGTTGTATGCATTTTTAAATATTTATGGTTAGCATAACTTTTTTAAAGTTAAAAATAATAAAAGAAATTCATGTAATGTAATTAGTGATGTAAAATATCCAAGTATTTATTTTTAAGGATAAATACCTGGGGGGGGGGGTAAATAAGGATAAATACCTGGGGGTGTGTGTGTATGCGGGTAAATATAAAAATGGGTATTTATTTCCCAGAGAACTCTATTCACACGAAATACCTGTATTTGTGAACATATCGTAACATGTATATATATGTTGAGTGTACAGAAAGGATAAATATTAGAACCTGTTTTACAAAGTTTTTTAATTTCATAAAAAATAATCAAATTTCTTTTCCACACCATGCATTTTTCACAAAAGGCTAGATTTAAACATTAACCCTTTTTGAACTATACTCTATTAGCTAATATTAGACAACTAGTCGACCCGTGCGAAACACCGCACTGTGCTTCGAATCGTTTCATGAGGCATTTCGCTCTTTAAAAATTTCAAAGAAAGAAAATTATGAAGAAGAACGGAAAAAAGTAAACAAAAAAAAAAAAAAAAAAAGTGCCCAAGAGAAGGCATGTAATTTGAAGACATCAGGACAACTTCATTAAACATTCAAACTGGTGCCATTCTGATTAACAGCACAACACTCCAACAAATCTAGCAATTTTGCCTTCCTTTTCGAATGCTATTCATTGAAGGAATGCGTAATAAAAAAACAGTAAAAAAAGCTTTTTGCCGAAAAAAATAAATAAAATCATGCGTCTATGTTTTGTTATTAGCCAGCATGATACGATTTAAAATTATTTGTAAAACATGGAATCTGATTAAAGAATGAGGAAGATCTCAGGTAGCGATTGAAACAAACATTCTAGAGAAGTAATAAATTTGATTGAAATTGAGTTTTTATTTTTGTACATTGAACAATTTCCCATAGCAGACTGCTTTAACCGTTACGGCTTAAATGCCCACGCATGTTTTTCTTTTAATCGAACACTTAAAATTCGAAACCAAAACCAGTTGAACTGGTTCCGTTTTTTAAGTGTAATTTTTCGAACATAGACAAAATATATTTTTTTTTCAGCCGAAAGCAGAGGAGTCGAGGAGTTTCTTACTATTGAAGTTGATAATAATTTTAATGTTTTATATCCTATTCAAATAAATAATTAAAGGTTTACAGGGTGAAATCGTAGTTCCAATTTAGCTCCAATTAAGAATCAATTTAGCTCCATGCTGCATCAAGTTTTCATAACAGCAAGGAGCGTTTCCCTTTCACCTATTCTATTCTATTCCCTCATATTTGTTATTCACAGTTATTAAGTGTTCCTGTAATGCGCGATATTTCTTTAAATTTTTGATGCAGATTGTCCGGACATGGGCCCGAACACTCATTCTGCTGGTTACCAGTCAAACGCTCTGTCGATCGAGCTATTCAGCTCTGTCGGTCACAGTGCAAGTTAAAGTTATAAATTTAACTGAAAACCTCATTCTGGTTCTTTAAAACAGGTTTTTTTTGACAGAAAAAGCAATTTTTAGACCGTGAGTCTATTTTTCGTCAGTAGCCTGCACGATAAGCTTTAAAAGAAGGTGTAAATCAAAGAAATCGATCAAGAATTGAGGAAGCTCTCATATAGAAACAAAAAACAGGCTACAGAAATAATATATAAGGATGATAGCAATTGTGCTTAACTTTAAAATAAAGAATGTTACATTTGGTTTTAAATTTATAAAGAAAGTTAATAATGGAAACCAAAATGAAAGCATCAATTACAGAGAAAATTTTTCTCTTATAAAAATTCTTAAAATTATGGCCAGAGCAGCCCATTTAAAAATATCCTTAAAACAAAATTTCTGAAAAAAAAAATTAAGGAAAATTGCTTTTCAATTCAAAAAGTTTATACAGTCGGACCCCAATTAAATGAATTCATCGGGACCGAAACTTTGATACGCTAAATCGAGGTTATTCGTAATATCGGGTTGTGATTTTTTTTTGTTTTAAATTGCACGCACTTTATCTAAAAGCCTCAATAAGCAACTGCACAAAAATACATATAATTAGAAAGTGTACACGTTTTATTCAGCATTCCGCGACTTATTACACACTAATTAATTTGAAATGTTACTGCGCTGAGCTAATAGATTTTGAATTTCCTTGATACTTGACTGAGAAATAGTTATCTTTCAACTTTATGGACAGAAGAAAATACTGTGTGATTTACAGCCTGCTGCATGAGATATGATTTTACTTTCCATTCCGTGTAAAGCATTAGTAAAAGTAACAGTAAGTTTTTATGAGTTTCATTGTCGTTTTCTGCAATAGAATCGGTACTCTTTGGTTGCCCCCTTGCCCGTCAAACATTGCTGATTCTAAGAAAAGTCTTTTTCTGCTTCGGACAAAATAGATTACATCATTTGGAAAACAATCTAATATTTCCAAACTCAAATTAATGGATTTTTTTTTTTTTTTTGCTGTTAATATAATTCATTAATTCGGGGTTTATGATTCGGTAAATATGGGGTTTTGCCTTCATTTTAGTTGGAAAAAAAGAAAAATTCGTTAAATCGCGAAATTCGTTAAACAGAGGTTTGTTAAATTGGCGTTTGATTGTAGTTATCTTTTTGGAAGTAAAGTCTGCACCCCATATGGAAGAGCAGCCACTGCTCCTAAGAGAAAAGTAGTAAGAATTGTTTAAAAATAACAATATTTCTAACTTGAAACTTTTTTAAACATCAATATGACATTGTACAATACCATATTCTGCTAACACTCAATACTATCCTTTTTAAATATTATCGGGAGCAAATAACGAGATAATAGGTAGCATAACGTTGGCTAAATCTACCAAATGTCATCCTGATCCTTAAGGGGGTGGGGGGGGGGGACTTCAGTTTTTAAATTTATGTGCATACAATAAAGAAAATTTGTTAAACTAACTTTTTTGTTTAGTTAAATGTTAAAACGTGTTATAAGCAGAGTTAGCCAGTATTACAGATATACCTCTATTCTATATGCACAGATGCAAATAATAGCAGTGGTGCTTAATCTTTTTCTGCTCGAGGGTCACACTTCATATTAAAATAACTAGCTGCGTGCCCGGCGTTGCACGGGCTACCTAAAAAATGTAAGAGCAGTCCAGTTGATGCTTTTGTAGTACACTGACACTAGTTTCTAGCGCGTTAAGGAATAAATAAATGCGCGTAAAGCAAGGTTTGCAAAACACCAGTAAAACATATTTTTGTCAAAACACCTCATCAACGTTAATAATCGTTATCAATGATACAAGTTATTTTTCAGTCAGCACAAAAGGGGAAAATATATGCATTATCAACTATAATCTTTACTCACGTTAAACTGAATTACATCTGATAGACTATATCGGAAATATTTATGCGCAATAACAATCCGCTTTTTACATAAAATAGTCTACTACCCGGCGTTGCCCAGGTGTTTATTAATGCAACATACCACTCAGATAAATATTTGGATGGATTCTATCCACATGGTCGTACAAGAATTACATCAATCCGTTTTCCAGGTACAAACCCTCAAAGAACTCAAATAACTTGTAAATCACTCATTTACTTTACGACGTGCACGGTCCTCCTCGAAAATGAAAGTTATGTCATGTGACGCGTATTTAACAATCAGGCTTGAACAAAAAAAAAAAAAAAAACAAACAGCAAAATTTTGCTGCAGATTACGGCAAAATAATCGAAAAGTAAACAACTTAAACCCCTGATTACAGGAAAAGCCTTAAAACAAAAGCCTAATTTTATTTCTTTATATTCGAGAAAAAGAAATGGCAACAGATCTTTCATCTCAATGATTTTCTTCACGCTGTAAATTTTAATAAAAGCGTTCATCCGGAAAGTTGAGTTGAAGCACTGAATAATAATTTGAATGGAGGAAAGCCTTCGAAAAATAGGGATTTGATTTTGAAATCTAAGAGTCATAATTAATAATTTTTAATTGATATCTCTGCTAATTATTATCGGAGGATTATGTTAAATAGCCAAACATGAAGACGGGAAGATGACGAATCCATCGATACCTGGTTCGATGGTCAGTTCACTGTCGTTCGGGAGAAGAAGCTTGGACATAGATAGATAGATAGATAGATAGATAGATACTCAGATTTTATATGTATAAGATTCTTGCCAGTCAGAACAATTTTTTTTTTAAATATTTAAAAATTTTCTAAATAACATGGGAAAATATGAAAAATGAATAGAAAATTGAAAGCCAATAATTGTTCTTAACATTACTGGATGCTTCTTTTATAAATTGAATCTATTTTTCAGAAACCTGTTTCTGCTATTTGGCGCCAAATTTGTAACATTGTCATTAATCATGCTTTGGGATTTGTAGAATTAAAAAATAATTTATTGCATTGTATTTTTTATGTCTATTACAGAACCAAGTTGTAAGCTGACAGGAATGAAAAAGCTATATAACTAAATCAGTAAGATGTAGTACACAATCAAAATATACTTTAAAGGAGGATAATTATCCAAATTTTATTTGTAAACATGAAGTATTGACAAGTAATAACAGAAAACAATACTTTACCCATCAAGCTCAGTTTTATATACAACAGGAACAAAATTTGAAGGCTCAATATTCATTTCCAGTTGAACATTTTCCAGGTTCCTTTCAAATGTATCCACACTGCCGATATTAAACCAATATTTTTTCTATTAAATATAATACAATATATTACAAGGACATAATTTGAAACACTGCATCAAATGTTGCTTAAAAGATTTATAGATTAATTAAAGAAATTACATCATAAAAATAGGAAAATTATTCATTTGTTAATGAGCTTTGTAATGATATTCTTTTAAAAATTTTAGCTTTTCCATATTTTTTTGATTCATTTTAATTACTATTTTCTGCTGCATAAAAACTAAAAATTTTATTTTGTAATCAATATTTATTCATCTTCTCAATCAAGAAAGCTGAAATTCAAATAATTAAAACTTGTAACCATTCATTATTAATCTTAATCTTCAGCCATGCTTCATCCAGCCGTTTTCAGAAGGTTTTTTCATCTTCAGATATGCCCACCCTGAGCTTGCTTTAGTTTGGATGCTGCTGCTTTAGAAGCAATGACTGAAAGAAAATCTACAGAATCTTTTGATATTGATCAAAATTTCGTGAAAGGATTTGATACGTTTTTATGAGAAATGTGTCAACAAAGATAATTCTGGATTATCTGGATAATAATGGCCTTGCGTGTAATGATTGCTAACTGCAACATTCATCTCTACATAGTATAAAATGAAGTCCCCAAAAAGCGTCTGTTCAAACGCGCAAAACTCGAGAACTACCAGGCCGATTTCACTGAAATTTTCACAGCATCTTTCTTTTAGCACTGGAAAAGTTTGCAGACTAGTTTGAAAAAAATTTGACGAGTAATTCTTTTCTTATTCCAATTTAGCTCCAGTTTTCACATAAATTTCCGTATGAAAAATTACTTTCAGATCAGATATTACATATCGTTGGAAAGAGTAGAATTTTTCTCGTTCTACGCAATTTGTTTCATGCTCTATCTTAATTACAGTGGGAGTTATTTGCATTTTTAGCTAGAATTTTTTTAGGCTTAGCTGAAATTTAGGCACTACTTTCTTCATTAAATATATCAATAAAAAGCAAAGAAATTGTCCCACAATTTTCTTTTTGACACCATAGGAAAAAGCGATATTTTTTTACTCCAGATCCATCTCGACCTATGGTAGAAAAACTGAGCTTCTATCTCGAAAGGAAAAAAAGTTACAAGCCTTTAAATCAAGTTCGAAAAATCTCATTTCTATTCATCTTGTTAACTATTTTATTTCGCATTTTAATTCCTTAAACTTATTTTATTTTGTGTTTCCATGGTTATGCTTCTTAAATTCATCTTTCTCAATTTAATTTCTTAAAAATATTTTAATATCTGTCGTCATTGTTTAGAAGGGAAATTTAGCATGTTTTTTTTTTGTTTACTTAAGCCTGATTGTTGAATATAAGTCACTGGACACAATTTTTATTTTTACGGTGGACCGGGCAAAGTCACGCAACGCAGCTAGTTATATTTGAACACATTTTAATAAAAATTACACTCATAAAACTCACACAGAAACAGAAAGCTAGTAGCTATTCATAAACTGAAGATAGGATAAATTGTCATTGCCCTAACTGGTTATACATATTAAAGGACTGAAGGTAGAAAAAAAATTTCTTCAACCTATTTTGTACATGTGGCAATGGGCTTTGAAGCAATTATTATGGTTCTTACTAATGGAGAAGCTTGGTAAATTCAAATACTTACAAAAGCATATTCAAGCTCAACATTTTTCTAATGTAGCACATTGTTAACTTCAGTAATTCTTTCTAATAGGGCCTATTGAATTGAAGTACTTAGTTTTGAGGATCCACCCAAATAAAAAAAAAATCCAAACAAATTGGAAAAACTACATTCATTTGAGTCAGCCGACTCTAATTTGTATTACCATTCATAAACCATTTTCCTTTGTCTTCCCATGCAAAATATGTTTATTTTCAAGTTTCAGCAAAAACGGAAGAAATGTATTAGGGCTCGACCGATGGCATTTTTTGGCCGATGGGCCGATGCCGATTGTTGGCCGATTGTTCAAAGATGGCCGATGGTCGATGGCCGATTGTTTTCCTCCAAATGGCCGATTGCCGATGGCCGATGGCCGATGTTGTTGGCCGATGGCAAAAAAAAAAAAAAAAAATCTAACAGAAATAAATTGATAAGATTGTCAGGTTTAAAGAATCATGATTCATTTCATTTTACTTTCTTTCGACGAATAAGGAATTGTAATCACAAAATATATATATCAGATTTCGACCTAAATTTATATTTTACGATCACCCAATTTAAACTTCACAAGTTTTTTCGCCACATCTGTACATGCATATGTACCTAAGAACATATAGATGACCGAAATTTCCATTTTGAACTCATCCTTAGTTAATTATCGCAAACTCACTTGTGATGTGATGTCTTCATCCGCGTAAACTTGCGTCACTCAAAAACGTTATGAAATAGTAAGTTGAAAACTCATACGTACGTAGTATGATCTAAAAGTTTGAGGCAAGCTGTATAAAACCTTACCCTGAATAGTTCACATTACCGAAGGACATCTATCTACAAAATTGTCACTTGAACGACTATGCACTTCTGCCAACTTTCGTATAGCTTTTAGAAGCACTGGCAGCCTGTTTCGCAACTTCCTGTAAGGCTTTAACTTCATCGTGAGGAAGAAGGCGACTTTCATGCTGAGGACGCACGGTTTGGTTTGTCAATACTCTGATATGACAAACAAATAACAACGTTTCGTCGGACTTAGCTCCGTATGACTTTTACCTGTTCCCTGCAAAAAAGATTTGCATGGACGCCACTTTCTTCCGTCAGGAGAAGATAAAGCTTCATCACAGAAGGTAGCGAAAAATGGCTTCCATGAGTGTTTCCAAAAGTTATATGAACGCTGGAAGAAGTATCATAGTCCCTCATGGCGACCTTTTGAAGGTGGGTGTGTTATGTGAATTATTCTGGGTAAGGTTTTATACAGCTTGTCCCCCGAACTTTTGGATCGTAGTACGTAAAATCTGTATAGGGTGTAGTTATGTTTTTCCTTTTTTGACTGCTGCTTAAGAATAAAATAAAGAAAGAAAGAAAAAAAAGGAAGAAAAACAAAGAGACTGTTTAATAACCAATTGATTTTTTTAAAATTGAACATATAACTGAGATTTCAGTAATATTGTCAAAATGTATGGATAAGGTACATTAAACATAGTTAAAAAACATTTAATTATGTTTTATCATTAAAATGAAAATTAAGAATAAAACTATAATACCGTCAACAAATAACGCAATTAAAGTGGAAAAATTGCACGTAGACATTTTTTAGTCATCAAATTAAACAAAAAAGGTAACAGGTAAATTTCAATATTAAATCATATTAGGAATATTTTTATATTTATTTAAAATTTATGAATAGAAAAGTTTGCATTTTTCATAAAAGCTATAAGAGTGACATAAATTTTGCTGAAAAAAGAAATAGCCATGAAAAGAGCAAGGTTCTTAAAACGAAACTACAATAAACAAACTCAATATTTACACCAAGTTAATAACTGAATATATGTACTACTTGATCTGATGTTTGCACACGTAATATTGAATAATTTGATTGTTTAATCTTTTATGAAGTTCAAATAATCAAAAAAGTTCAACGAACAAGTTCAAATTAAATTTTTCAATTTAACAATAATTTTATGAAATTTCAAAAATTGCATAATAGAAAATCCTTTAAACTTTTCTATAACATATTATTAAAAATATGATGAAAACAAAAATAACTTATTCATTGATTTTATATAAATACATAAAAATAGTTACTTATAACAGAAAAAAAATCGATTGCTATTCATGATGCAAAAAAGATTTCGCATTACGAAATATAGGTGAAACAAATATAAGAAATATGCAAAATGACATTTCATGACCAAAATAAATAATCGTTAAATATGTAAGAAATGCTTGACACGACGAGGGTGGGTTAGGAGGGTCACCATTTGATTTTGGGGTAACTCACAACATTAAACTTTTTGGCCTCATGTTTTTAGTACAGAACCGCTACCACCAACGCCTCGGAAGAGTTTCTGAATCTACTTCAGCACTTACGAAGAAAAAATTCAAAAGTCCCTTTGATTTCCGAATTATGTCACTATTCAAAACGTCTTTAATCAATTTTGTTAGATTAATTCTCTAAATTTTTCCTAAACAAAAAATAAAGCTTGAAAAAAAAAAAAAAAAAAAACTCTAATTTTATGAATGGTGTTACTTTTAAACAACTCAAAAGTACAACTACAGTTTAATTTCAGAAATTGAGGGGGTGGGAGGAGGGGCACGCAAGTGTTCTCGGAAATACAAAAAATAGTCGTAAAAAATAGAGTTCAAAGTAATCATAAACATTGAGCAGAAAAACTCTTTTAAAACTTGCATCCGAGTTTGTTTTGACGCGCAGGCGCGATTTAAAATATAGCAAATATTGCAATTGCACGAGAGGCCCCATAACCGTAGGGGGCCGAGTTACAAAAATGCTTATGATAAATGTTTTACATTTTCTATGATAGAGAAATAGGGTTCCAAAATGTACTTAGACGGGCCCCAAACTTGTAGCTCCGCAGAAGCGATACAAAAAAGATTCATACTACAAATATCGAAAAATTAAAAATTACCGTCGATTCAACGAGAATCTAACAAAATGAAACAAAACCGGTTTAGCCATCAAATATTTGTTTCCATAGTCTCCAATTCGGCAATATATCACCAAATGATCGTCAGTCTGAGGCGCTGTATTAGTTTTGCCTTGAAATAAGTAATTAATAGCCACAAAAAATGAGTAAATTGGCTTTTTAGAACATCCGATTGAAAACAAGAAGAGAATTGCACAACTGGAACGTATGCACATCCCACACGCGAAAATTTAGTCTTCTACAGCTTACCATTTTTGAGTTATGACTTATGAGAGATACTTACGTACATCCAACCGCAAGAAACAACGCAATAATTGACTTGTTTGGTACCTGAATACAGTATTAAAAACTCTTTCAGGGGTGATTAAAATAAAAATTCATACTGAAATTTAAGTAAACAATTTTATGTGAAACAATAACTCACTTTACTTTGTATTAAAAAGTAAAACAACAAAGGTCCTTTTTTTTTCCCAAAAACATCGGCCAATTCCATCGGCTTTTCGATGTTTTTTAAGGCCGATGGGCCGATGTTTCCTGCAAGTTAGCATCGGCCGCCGATGCCGATGCCGATGGCTAAATTGTTGAACCATCGGCGCCGATGCATCGGTCGAGTCCTAAAATGTATTACTATGGAGGGATGGCGATGAAATTTTGTCAAAACATAATACAAAACTTAATTGCACCATATTTCTTTTTTATTTTATATTTATTTTTGTAGGCTTTTAAAAAAAGTTGTATACTAATAGGCAGTGCTGCAGTTTGGGTAACATCCAAATATTTTCTTTTACCGTAAAAATAACGTTAATTGGCTTTACACCCTTTTTTCTTTTGACGAGTCTCCCCAAACTCCAAGGTGACTTCTATCAAATATTTTTTTCCAACTACTGCTAAGAATCATATCTATAGATATGGTATTACTCTGTATTATCCGGAATGCCGGAAATAAGTGAGGTTGACCAGCATGCCGGGAAATTCAAATTTTCCAGCATGCTGGATAATTTAAAGTTTATTTTGCAAGAAAAAAAAGTAAATTTCCCCACTCAGTTCTGATCAGAAAGTAAACTATTATGGTTCCTTTTATGGAACCAATGCTCTCTAGGACATGTAATTGGTAATTGATCATTCACCTATTATAATACTAGACTTACTATTTTAATTACTACATTAACTATATACATAATACTATATACAAGACAGAGTGTGTCGCCAATGCGCACATCTCTGGGGTCCGTTTTGATCTCCTCTGTTTGGAGAGAATGTTTTCCCCAGTGGCGTTGGTGGCTCTGACGTCACTTTGATTACAATAGTGGAGTTTGATAAGTTTGATACACCACACAAACCACTGTAATTTAAAAAATAAATCCCGAAAGTGACATTCTTTCAAAAAAAAGTCTACTGCTTGTAATATGTGTTTGTTATTTATGGTAGGTCATTATTAATGGATTTAATTATATGCCAATAATCAAGTCAGAAGCAATCATTCCTTACTGAGACTTGTTCATAATTTTTTAAAATAAATTGTTTCAGGTTCCTTTTAGAGAGGCAAGTTTATTTGCTATTTATTGAATAGATATCGTAAATTCTTTAGCACTAGTTTAGGGGAGGTAACTTACTGCTCAAATGTTTGCTTACTTAGTTTTAATTTAATTAAACTTATTCGTTATTAATTTTTTTTTCCTTGTTAGAAGAGCAAATGTGGTGACAAAGAACAAATTAGTAAACCTTTTTAAAAAATGAAACTGTTTATAATAAGATTTGTTTTGAACTTTCTTCATTTTCAAGCTGAAAATATATTTTTATAGCATTAATTTTTTTTCCCTAACCTAGATTTTTTCGCCATGCCGGAAAGGACTAGGCAAGTGTTATTAAAAATCTGGTGACCCCCGAATTTTGAGGCATGCCGGATAATGCGGGGTAATATGGTACATTTTGCCTTTTATACTAATCTGAGAATAAAAATTTTTCGATCAGACCCATGACCTTCATGTCTAAATAAGCAAACTCAAACATGTCTCAAGGACCTATAAGTTGTGTTGACCAAGTACCCACACAATAAGAGACTAATTTGATGCATGCCACGACAAAGATATCATCAACAGGTTGACTGAAAGCAGTTGGAGCAGAAACCATTTGTTCCTGACATTAAAAAAATAATTGGAGTTACATGAATAGCAATGTATTTAAAAATAGTTGACAAAGTTGATGCTGGCATGCTTCCAGAGCTTTTTATGCTTTCCTCGATTCATTTGGAACTAATTTTAATAAAGAATTGGATACCATTAGTGTAGCAACTAAACAAATGATCAGCAATACAAAGAAGCGATTCATTTGGAACTAATTTTAATAAAGAATTGGATACCATTAGTGTAGCAACTAAACAAATGATCAGCAATACAAAGAAGTCCAAAGAATATGGGTTTTTTTTAAAGACTCTATTTCAGACATTCAAGAACTTTCTGCAGTGGTTGAATAAAAGTTGTTGAATCTTGAAGAAAGAAATATCTCTTCCAGGCTCAAAAAGGGATGACTGTGGATTACAGTGAATATCAGCTTTCACTAGAGTAGATGAAAATGAATAAGCTGATAAAGTAACAAAAATTCTACAATCAGACAATAGTGAGGTGCCATTTAATGAAAAGAATAATATAAAATGTTAATAAGGAAAAGTATGACACTAAATTGCAAGAAGAAAGAAAGGGAGAAGTTTGCTACGCAATATCCCAAACTCTGCCAGACCAATTGCAGTTGCAAAGAAATTGAAATACATAGTATAATGAAGATAAATACATTAAAATAGAGAAATACTTCCTGGTTTATGCAACATATTTTTAAACTAACATACTTACATTATCTATTTGATTTCCAGGAATGAACTTTATCCTGACCCATTTCTTATTTACAACTTCAAGCTTTTCAACCTAATTTAAAAAAAAATAAAACATATTAGCATTTTACTATGAAAATAACACAAAATAATAACACAACTACAAATGAAGGGGGCAAGAATGTGATATGTCACATGATGTGAATTTTTCAGTAGCCAAATATCCAACCTCTAACAATATTAGAAAAATTTTTGAAATGTATAACACATTCTATTCTCTGCAAAACTAAAATCAGATATGTTTTTATCCAAATGACATAATCCATTGTTATGTTTATTTCAATTTTAGTTGTGATAAACAAAGATTTTGATTGAAAAGTCATTCCTTGTGCCTTGTCACATTTCTGCCCTCGGACCCTTCAAATCCAAATAACTCTCATAAAACTTACATATTCAGGTAGTTACTTTGAATTTTGCATCGAATTAGCTCAAAAACTTGAGTCGCAAAGATACTAATGAACTTGAGGGTGACGGATTTGGACAAAATTCTAGATATAAGTCCCTTCCCACTAGATATGTAAAGCGATTTGACTGCATAGGCCTTAGTTTGGCTGAAACAAGGGTCCAAGGTTTCTAGTTTGGCCCAAGAAATGCAATGGCGTTTCCATTGAAAGTTCAGACTACGGCACAACGTTCATTCTCCCAACACCTTTGGCGTCTTTTGTTAGTACGAGTGGAAGAGATAGCACCTATTTATTAATGGCATTATTCAAGTTACTTATGAAGTCGATTTTTTTTTTTTTTAATGTACAGTGTGCAATAAATCAGAGTTTTTTTTCTCTTAACCCATTTTTTGCTAATCATTGCGGAATATCTTTGGTAGCAGACAATATATATCCAGTTAAAGTAAGTGTTTTGTTTTTTTCGTTAGCAAACGATAAATACTTTTTACTAGCAGACGATTAATATAAAACAAAATAATTAGTTTCATTTGCAAATGATAAATATCCTATTACTACGTTATTTTGGCATTCCAGTTTTTGAAATTAAAAGTAGTGTCCAATTTAAATTTGGGAACCATTTATTAAAAATTAGTATACAACACAATTAATTCAAAGTTAAGTGCATGCTAATGGCTCATACTGCAGTACAATAGCAGACAAATAGGTAAAAAAGTAATTTTAAAGAAAACTCCATTGCATTTCTGGGACCAAATTATCAACTTTGGACCCCCATTGCAGCCGAACAAGAGCCTATGCAGTCAAACCGCTTTACCTGGATTCATATCTCGCAGGAATTGACCTATTTCTAGAATTTTGTCAAAATCTGTGACCCTCAAGGTCGTGCCTTTTGGTAGTAAGTACATAGGCGGCTCGAGCGGGGGGGGGGGGGGGGGCAACTGCGCCCCCACTTTTAAAAAGAAAGGGGCCTTGTCACCTCCCTTTTCAGGGCTAAAAATTAATGATTGTTTGAAGAATGATTTTTTTACAGGTAGATTGATTTATTTCATGAAAATAAAAACTACACATTCCAAATAATTGGACTTTCTTGCATTATTTCATAACAATGGAACTTTTAATTGGAAAAGGGAGGCTATGTTGGTCATCTGTATCGATTTTCTAGCCACGTTCCACATTTTTTAGAGGTTGCTTACTAAGTAATGTGGAAATGCAATACTATAAAGCTCAATTTTCAAAAAAAGGGGAACATTGATATACTTTTGGGGGTTCCCCCCCCTAAGCCGTTCACCTCTTTTGACCCCCCAGTTTTTTAGAGCACCAGCTGCTTATGACTAGGTAGTAGGATCTTGTTTATTAGTTCATTAAGTCATTAAATAATAAGGTACTTACAATGTTCCTTGCTAAATGCTGATTAACAAAATCTTTCCACGTTATTTCTTTGTAGCGTAGTTCATTATAAGCAACTAATCCTAAAATTCCTAATGCTCCAAATGTTAAATAAGCAGCATATTGATTTCCATCATCAGGGCTGAAGGGATTTTTTCCTCCCCTAGAAAGAGGAAAAAATCAATCTGTTTTAAGTCATCGCATAAAGTTTGATAAGATACATTACTTGATAAGATATATACTTTAACAAACTGTAACCAAAGTTGTTACCAAGATTCCACTCCAAAATTGAAATCAAATTAAAGCAGTTTAAAGCAACCCATTCTTCAACTATAGTGTTTTCTTAGGGCTATGGGAAAATCAACTACATTAGATTTTATGCGTTATTGAAATTTAAATCTGGTTCCTGCAGACCCCAGTAAGAAATAGGCAAATACAAAACATATAATTTTTAATTAAAGTGAATTGAAAAAATTAGGACTACAGCATAAATGCATATAAAGAGCAAAAATTTTAAGGAGCATTTTGCAATTTTGCAGTGGTAAAATATTGCATATAAAAATATTCAAAAAAATAAAAAATATATATATATATATTTTGAAGTTTTGTGTTAGTATTTTGACAATCATTTGAAAAACTTGAAAAAAGTTAGTATTTAATTTAATTACTAAAAAATTTATAAAACTGTCATACTCCAAGTATTAACAACTCCTATTTCCCATATCCACACATATGTCATTAAACTATTTTAAAAAATAATTATAATACAGTAAAACCTCGCTATAACGATATTTTGGGGACCAAAGAAATATATTGTTGTAGAGGGATATATTGTTATATCGAGGGCCTATATATTTTGATAATACAATAGGTTCTTTTTATTTAAATGTTATAGTATATGCATTACCTAGGTGTAAATGTTTTTATATATAGTATATTTGTAATACATTTATTGGCAAGGTGTTAATTATGATTAAATATTACTATCAATTGAAATAAATTCCGAGAGTAAGCTCGTAAACCTATCTCAAATCCGTTTTTATCGAAAAACATCCAATATTTTTGTTTGTTTGGCCGCTTTTTTGACTGTTAAGTCAACCAACAAGGTATACATTGAGTCCAAAGCAGGAAAATGATCCTCGTTTGTGGATGGAAGACTTGGAAAAAATGTCCGCAGAGATTCCATTTATTGGGATATTTGTTGCCCTCATCTCTTGAAACCACTTCAGGACGGCAGCATCAATGTTTTCATTAGTCGCGACTTTTAGTCGTTTTCGCTTGGGATTAACTGAATTTGATCTCACAGCATCTTCAATATGTTTCCTCTTCTTGAGGAACGTTGCAACTGTAGATTGAGATAATCCATATTTCTTAACTGCATCAACCTGCTTCATTCCTTCATCAATATCGCTGATGACGTTGAGTTTATCTTGAAATGAAATTTGCTTTCTCCCTGCCATCTTAGGGAAAAATACACTAGTGAATAAAATCAAATCTTTCGTTTTCGTCGATCATGTGACAGTGATGACGCAATCAGACGGGAATGTTACACCTTTTCGGATCATCTTCATTTGCCACTCACTCAAAAAAAAAAAATGAACATTTTCTGTTTTTTTACTTGGCAAGCATTTTTAGGTGTTTAGTTTCCCTCTTTATGTGCATGTTTTCTTTTCCCAAAAAAGAAAAAAAAAACACTGTGGTTTAAACAAAATAAAAGAAGAATTTCGGGGGGGGGGGACAGTTTCAGCTCTTTACTCCTTTGGTCTAGATGCCTTTTGATACAAGGGAGCCTTTTCTTTTTGTTCATATGTGTTGCAAAAGAAATTTATACGATTGTACTGCTGTTTTATTTATTTTGGAAGGTGCATTTTTGTTTTGACTTGTGAAAATGAACTATCTCCAGCGTGACGCCATTTTGGAAACGCATTGTTTAAAATGTAGCGCGAAACTTGGAGCTAACCATTTTTAAAGAAAAAATAAAGTTTTAAGTTTTTTTTTTTTTTTTGAAAATAGGAGGGGTTACTTTCATGATTTTACTGTACTTGAAAACCAAATTATCGTAATAAAGAGGGGTTGAAAACTTAAAAAAACATCGCTTTACAGAGGTTTATTGCTGTAGAGAATATCGCAATATTGAGAGGAGGATAACATCACACACACATTGAATAATATTTGAAACTTTTTAAGTAGGGTTCAGAAATGGAGAATTGCGCCTGAGCAAAAAATCCTGACAGAAACATAATGTCAGAAAAAGGCATTTATGTTATTGTGAGAAATGTGAAGCAAACTTCTTTGCAGAGTTTCTGCTATTGCAGAGAAACTAAACGAAATGTGGAGTAGTTGGCAATTCCGATAATGCACAAAAACTGGTTTGTGTGAAATTATTGTCAATTAAGTTTAAACATGAGAGACTAAGTTTTCCTGAGCCATTAAAAATACATTACGAGTGTTTTAAAAGAAAACAGAAAATGGCAGCAGGAAAAGCTTTAACGAAAATATGTAATATTAAATATCAATTTAAAAAAAAAAAAAAAAATAATTCACAACATTCATGAAGCAGTTTGTGTTTCACAGAGCAGTTTTCCTCACTATTATATTAAAATTTTATCAAAACAAATAAACTTGGCTTGGAAATTAAAGAAAGAGAGAGAGAGAGAAGGATGATTGTGTGAAAAGGTGAGAATTTTTTTTATAATTCAATAAAAATCTAAGCTACTACTACAGTAGAGTCTCGAAAATCTGAATTAATTGGGGTTCATGTCACATCGGATTACTGAAAACTCAGATTATCCGTAAAGGTTTTCTAGATTGATAATCAACACTATTCGAACGACATATCGCGGGGTACATTTTACTTCCTTGTACAAAGTAAAGGAAGTATTTTTTTCACAAATAAATTTTTATTAAAATTTTGACAGACATTCCCGCTTAAATTGCGTCTAAATGAATTTCAAATTTAGTTTTTTGCGATTTCGGTACGTATTTGTGTGTGCACAGTTTTAGGCAACCAAAGCATGCGTTTTGGCAATGCGTTTGTGCCCGAATAGAAACCATTTCGACGAGTTTTCTGTATCTATCAGAGTGCGTGTGCATATATGTATCTTGCATGACACAAAATCGGTCATGGTTGTAAAAGGTTTAAATTTCGTATATGAAACTCATGTTGCGTCGAGTTGTGCACCTCCTTGTTTTTTAATTACAATCAGATACTCCAAAAGTGATGTTAACACCTTCTTTAAGTCAATTTTGAGAACCAAGTTATTATCTCCAAGGCATGTAAGAATATATATCTTGTAGTCATAATACATATCTTGTAGTCTATGGGTAGACTTTGGGAGTTGTTGAAACAAACTTTTCAGTGTCTTTTTATTATTTACTGTAGGTAGATAATTAGTTTTTCAATAGTAAAATTTCTATTTTCATATTTTAATGAAAATATTTTTTTAGCGGCTAAAAACATTAATTTCAAATATAAATGTAGCAACTTGGATTAAGCAGAACCTCTAACCTTCGAGACTCGGATTTTCAAGACTCTACTGTAGGGGAGACCGGGGCAAGATTACTATGTTAACAATTTTCGTTGTTTATTAATTTATTTTTAAGGATACTAAAATTAATTTTACATGAGCTGTTAGAGTAGTGCTTTGTAATATAAAATATATTACTATTTAATTTTTTAAATAAAAATAAGAAAGGATATTTTTATTTTTTAATAACTTTATCAAATCTTCATCTTGCCCCAGTACTGGGGCAAGATGACTTTGACCTTGGGGCAAGATGACAACACTGAAAAAGGTTGAACATATTTTATGTTTTGAATATGTTACTTAGTTTAACAAATGATAACTGTGCTTTTACACCTTACAAAGTATCAAATTAAGCGTAATACATTGTAGCGTAATGTTGAAGTATTAAGGTGTGCAGCTAACAATACACATAAAACAAAATGCCATTTTCATAATTAACATTCCTCATGCCACCATTCTTGGCTTTTACAGCACTGGATCCATTCTTCTGTTGGATGGTCACATTATTCCTCTTGACAAGCAGGATATATTATAACACTATAATGCAACTTGATAGCTTGGCATGAATTGTATAGACTTGGGCCTACAGGAACTTAGTTTGAGTTTTTTTACTCCCTTTTAAGCTTCACAAGCTTATTTTCCCTGTTTTTTTTTTTAAATAGTTACTTTTTCCTTCGGCTTTGCTCCTTGTTTTGACATTTCTTTGATGGGTGTGCTTGTAAGAATGTTTGAGTTCAGTTTTCTCCTTTTTTTCTCACATTGTGTTGCTTTATGCAATACATTGAAATCAGAAACACTAACAGACTTCTTTGGTGCACCGGAATCAGCATTTTTCATAAGTTTTGCCTTGTCTGGAGGTTGGATATGATGGTTTTCTACTATCAAGGTATGAGAATTAGTACTATTATTCTGTTTCATTGCCAACAACATCATAGTTCGCTAAAAACACGACAATTATGAGTCTCGATCCCATTCTTTAAACCCTTTATCGGTATTTCCAATTGTAGCTGCTTGAAGTAAGCGGTGAGCAAAGGCTCACCAATATTTTTGTCTTCAATAGTTTGTTCTAGATGAATGACCATAAAGTTATCACATTCTTGGCTACAGTAGGTTTGTAATTGACTGAAAAATGACACATCAAGAACTAGAGACAATGCGATGTGTGGGACGGCATCCCAACCATGATAATGATTTTTTTTTCACTGCAATATAAGATAGCCTGCAAAGCTATGTGAGATTTATGATTGTTAATAATTAACAAAGCGGCACATTTAGTTTGGTTTCATTCAATCAACTAATCATTTGGTCAACTAGTTTATATATAACCTCTGGTCACCCGCTTTCGAACGACACCTCCCTTGATTTAATGCGTTCTTTAACCTCAGAGGAGATAGAAACGCAAGGTTGCGTGGACAAACAAGCGTTTACAGGATTTAATAGAATGGACAACATAGTTAGTTTAATAAATTTCGAATCACGAGGCAAGTTGACTAGCTCGTCATCTTGCCCCAAGTTTCGGCCCGTCATCTTGCTCCGGACTGCCTGTTTGAACGGATTCCTCTCCATTGCTATAGAGGAAGGCGATTAATTGACAATCATTCATGGTAATAGGTAGTATTTAAACTAAGTTACTCATAAATACTAAAGAGACACGAGAAATCTTATCTGTATCTGTAGCAGAGCTTATTTACACATGCATAAAAGTTATAGCATGGCAACGGTAAACAATCAGAGCTTTAGAACTAACACAAATATGGCGTTTTCAGCTTCTCTATACTATTGCTGAACGAACAACTGATAGGAGAGCCAGAAGTATCCAGTTGATGCTGCTACCTAGTTTAAAACGGAAAAATTAAGGCATTCGTCATCTTGTCCGGCTCGTCATTTTGCCCCGGTCACTCCTACTAATAAAAATCTAAAAACAAGATTTTTTTAAATTAACCACACAACCAACAATATAGCTGCTTGCCTACCCCCCCCCCAAGACACAAGCTATCCCTGAATAGTGCAGTGCCCTCTGGTGACTAGTCAGTAAAACATTAATAGCGGTCTAGGGACAGTACGAGGAGCCCAGGTCCTACATTCCTTGAAATTTATTATGCTGGGTGTGATTTCTTTTTCTGTAACTTTTCAAAAACAAATAATTGTTGCACAAAAATCAACTCTTTTTGAATGATTAATGACACACACCCCGCTTATTAGATTTAATCCCAAAAAGTTGTTTTAAAAAAAAAAAAATTTTACTTTTTTGAACCACCTCCTCCAACATTAAACTTGAAAATCCAATCGGAGCTAGTCGGAGGTTTCGTAGTTTCTGCAGCTTTAGATGGTGGCTCTTGCACATCTTCTGAAAGTGAAAAAAATAATTAGGAAGAGGTTTTGATGAAATGAATAAACTTATTTTGTCATGAGTAAAAACAATAATTCATCAAAACCAGCTAACTCCATGAACTTTCAAGTGTTTTTATTTATTTATTTATTTATTTTCATAATTTGATATTTCACACCACAAAGCGATTTGGAAAAATTCTTCTCAAATCAATCAAAAACTGCAGCCAAAAACCTATTTTATCTCAAAACAAGTTTAACCCAAGTTTATACTACATGGAACAGTAAAAACGAACAGTTAACATTACTAACATTATTAAGATGAAAAGCTTAATCAACTTCAATTCTTGATTGTATGTGCGAGAGCAAGGTATAAAAGAGAGAAACCTCATGTATTTGATTAAATTTCAAACAGGAAAAAAAAAAGAAAAAAACAGGAAAAACAAGGCTGTTCTACTTCAAAACCAGCTCAAACTAAGACCAGCTAATCACTAAGTCTTCCATGTTTCCATTCCAAACCAATGCTTCTAGCGTTTATGAATCAGGTGCCTTACTTGCCTTCTGGTCTGGATCAAAAACCAGAGCTTACTTCAGGACCCTATAAACCAGAGAAACCATCTCTGTGATGTTCTCACAGTGATGATTTCACTCTTTGATGATAGGCAGAGAACATTGCAGTGGGAAGTGAAGTATGTAGTGGACACCATGAAAACTTTTTCTGAAATATTTCACTTGAGCAATTGATAATTACAGACTTTCGCAGTTACCAAAATTAGGAGTAATGGTGACATTTGAACTCTACTTGTTATATCAAACAGGTTGACGCAATATTTTGTCTTGGAGTATTTTCAAATTTATGAACTATCGCAACCAAGTTGCATGGATTAAGTGTCTTGGCAACAGTTGTAGTTCTGATAACGTACAAGGGCTGAATCATGCAAAAGAACATCAGTCACATAGAACGACAAAACCACTCAATGCACCTCCTTTCCTTGATTAATCAATTGATGCCGAAGTCAACTCAAAACTAATCCACAAGTGTTGCAGTTAAAGTTTTCCGGTGCTTCAGTTTTTGTTTAAATTCTTACATTATTTTTCGAGGTTAAAAGAAATCGTTTTGTTAATAAATCCCTTGGAAATGAATGACGGCAAAACTTTATCAGCTCCCCTCCCATTGTGATGCATATGAGCATCAATTTTTAAGCGAATTTTTGCATTACTGTTTCAAATACAACAGACTACTAGCAGAAATCATTTGGATGGGACGTCATCTGAAGAAATTGGTGCCCAAACTAATCATTACCAGTTCACATGGGGGTGTACATGGCATATTTTGTTAAGTCAATTTATTATGCTTTGAATTAGAACACCCAAAATAAATCTGTCAAATACATGCTAACACAAACAAATTGGAAAGATAGTTTCCTAAAACGGTCAAAACCTGCTCGGCGTTCTGTACATCTTAAAACGCATTGATCTGTTAAAATGTGAAACTTTTACGTGATTAATAGTTTCTTCTATGTAAAAGAGAACATTCAATTGATTTTTCATCTTTATCATTGGACACTCCCAGATCATTGACATTTTGTCTTTAAGTCATAAACAATGATTGGGTTCCTTATGGTAAAAGTAAAGCAGTTTAAGGGTTCCTAAAAATATAGCCTAAAAAGTTTGGGAACCTCTGGGGTAGAGTAGGAGTCTTTCGTTAAGAATCACTAAAATGCTAAGTTCTGTTAATTTAATGTTCACAGATAGGCATGCATAATGTATTGTCCAAAAAAGCTGTTTTTATAGCCTAAAAGATCTTAAATTATTATAAAATAAGTCCTTATCAAAAAATCTCAGCACAAAACATACCGCTAAAATGAATAAAATATGCAAAAAACAATGACAAAAAAAAAGTTTGCTTTTTCAGTAGACTATCATGCAATCTTAACGTTAAATTTTAGAGACAATACAGGGCTGACGATAGAACATGTCATTCTAATTAGAAACTAGAGGAAACCCTTGGGGAGGCATGACTTAGAATTGGAGTAGTATTAGTTTTATAACTTTTATGGGAGAGCCCAGCGACCAAATTTATAAGTGTCTTGGCTCTTGGTGGTCCCGACTGTTTAAGTACGAGGGGGGACCCAAAAGAAACCGGACTAATGGTGCAATGCCAATCCTAAATGTAGTAGAATGTTCTCCAGCTAGACGGCTCAAGTAGAGACCTTCACAAACCAGCTGTGCAAGTGGTGTCAGATTAGTTGATAATGTCTGATCGTAGTGTTGGTTTTCTCAGGTGTTGTTGCTTTCCGCCTGCAAACTCGTTAGGGCAGATTTGAAAGAACAAACAGAAAACTTGAAATTTTGCTTCCTGCTTGAAAAGTCGGCAACAGAATAGCTTACCAAATGTTTCAACAAGCTTTCAAGAATGATGCTGTGAGCCGTACGCAATTTTTGGAGTGGTTTGGGCGCTTTAAAGTGATGATGAGTGTTGAAGATCATGCTCGTTCTGAGCACCCTTCAACGTCTCGAAATGATGAAAACGTTGAAAAAATCAGCCAAAAAATCAACGAGAGTCATCGTTTTCCAATTGACGAAACTTTGGAAGAAACAAGAATGAGTTGGTGCTTGCGCAGGCGATCAGAAGAATTATTCCTTCAATATGATAACGCTCCCGTACACTTAGCCTTCACTATTAACCGCTACTTGGCCTCTCAGGGGTGGTTAGTCATTCCTCGACCCCCGTATTAGGCTGACCTAGCCCCCTGTGATCTTTTTCTGTTCCCAAGATTGAAAAAAATTCTGAAATCGAAGCGTTTTTATGATGTAGAGGCTGTAAAAACTGCTTCGCAACGGGCACTGAACATGGTCAAAGCTAAAGAGTTCCAGGGGAGCTTCTAACAATGGAAAAAAAGAATTAACAAGTGTATTTTATCTAAGGCTGAACACTTTGAAAGAGACAAAAGAAATTTTGTGAATAAAGTAATATATAAATATTTTAGAGGGCAGTTCTCAAAAGGTGGGAACAAAAAAGTTAACTTTGAGCAATTTCAAAAATTTTCGAATTTGATATCAATTTTGCTTTTATTCTATAGTATGCATACCTAGAACACAATATATGAACATGAAAAGACAGCAGGTAATTGTAAAAATTGTTAAATAGCAAATTAAATTAGCAGTCTGTAGGTAACAGATTTTGGACATTGTTGTCCTGTAGGTAACGGATTTTGGACATCATCATAATGTAAGTTTCACCATTTTTGACAACTGTTAATCTGATTTTTAACTTTTCCAATGAAAATTTTATTTACTACTTTTTGAATTTTGCAATTTAATGATAGAGGATATTAATGAAGTACTTGAATGGCTATACATACTGCTCTTTACAGATAATAAAGTTATGGAATGATTTTGAAGAAGTTGATGAAAGGTAGAAAAAAGTTTCATGGAAATAATTATACAAACTTGTAGTTTGATTTATTGGGACAAATAAGGAATAAAAATAGAGACAAATAAATACGACATATATATTTTTAAAGGAAAAATAAACAAAATATGCTTTAATAAAGAATGTAAAAAGTGACAGTTTTAATAATGAATATTTTTTCTAATGTCATAAGAATTAAAACGATGTCTAAAAAAAATATTATTGAAAAAAGAAATTCTTATTTCTATTTGGAGATTGTTATATAAATTATGTTTCCAAAAGAAAGAAGAGAAAAAAAAAATTCTAAAATAATAAAAGCGGTGGGAAAAAAAATTGCTAGCGCAGGTGATAAAGTCGCCAAAACTGGTGCAGCTGACGATTAACTACATTTGTCAAACTGGAATTCCCCTCTGGTAACCTTTGGCTTATCGTATACTGTGTTGTCGCCAACGGAGGTTTGCTTGGCGATTTTCGCGCAAAATGGCTTTCATAACGATCATAACGAGCCATGTTTCTGCTGTAATTTATGTATTGTTCAATGTGTAACGCATTAATTATGCAAAATACCAACGGATTAAAGAAGATAACATCATAATAACCTTTTTTATTGAGGTTAGAAGACAGTAGATTATAAAAAAAATTATAAATAAACGGACAGAATTATCGGCATCAAGATCGTAACGTCAATTGGACATCTCACATGTACGTTTAAGAAAAATTATTTTTCTTCTAAGATACTGCATAAAAGCTTATGAAAACACTTTTAAACAATTAAAAATTGATTCTGAGGATCGATAAATACCTTTAAAACGAAAACATCATGTACTTAGTTCTCAAATAATAGCATTGTAAAGATCGCAACTTTTGGACATGCATCAAATTTCAAACTTACTTTTTTCTAAAATCGTTTACAAAGTTAATAATCTGTCTTTACTTTTGTCATTTGTGTAAAATATTAATAAAAAATTCAGTGTAAGATTCATACCTTTAATTTTTTTTTTGAAACGTATGGAAATAATTAAAAAAAATTTTTTTTAATGGTACATTTGCTCAGTTAACGTTTTGGTACGTCCAAAATTGTGCCATTTAGCAAAGAAAATATTTTTTAAGGGCATTTAAAGAGCTTTTTTTCCATAATTTATGTCAATTCTTGTCTCTATATAGCATTATAATTTACCTCAAAAATTTTAGAGTTAATTAAAATGAAAGTTATTTGGTGCTGAAGCTTCAAAGTTGAAGTCTGTGTTTGCTCCCACCTTTTGAGAACTGCCCTAGAACAAAAATCTGGTTACTTTTGGGTCCCCCCTCGTAAATAAACATACTAAGTGACGTTAAATTATCGAAAATTCTATAGTTAAAAATTCACCTTTTTTCTCTTGAGATGACTCTTTACTCTTCTGGTCACTTTTTGCTTTTTTGCCATCAGGAAAATATTTTTCAAATCCTTTTGGTATTTTATCACAGAAAAGTTGCATTTGGGCAAGATACCTGCATATTATAGGATTGACTTGAAAGCTCTGACTGTGCAAACTACACTTGTTTCTCTAGAAAAAATAAATAAATAAATAAACAGTACCATTTGCAAGCTGTGACATACCAAGCATTTTGCAACGTTAAGTTTTAAAAAAAATCTGACATTAGAAAAATATCTAGCTACATTAAATTCCTTAGGTAATTGCAAAATGTATTAATTTGAGGAATCTGTACCTCTGGGTCAGACAAACACGAGTCCAAAAATGTCGATTTTTAAGTTAATACAGCAGTGTTTCAGTGTATGAAGAATCTTGTTCTGCAGTTAGCCATAACAACTTAATTTTATTTAAAAACATTAATTTGTAATTTTCTACCTGTGTTATAAGAGGGCAAGTCCCAGCCTTTGTAGGCACCCGACTATGGGTGCCCATATGCAAAATTGTAATGGGGGCTCAGATATTTTAACCATGGTTTAGCATGATATTTTCCCCATGAAAACCAATTTCAGGACAGATTAAAGTCTTTAAAATTGCACATTTTTAATCACTTATTCATTAATGGCTGGAGAAGAAATATTTTTACATTTTTGCAAAGAAAAAAATAATAAAAACAAGGAAGATCTAATTTCTAAGGGGCTTGCCCCCCCCCTGCCCCTGTATATGGGTACCTTTGGACCGGACGAATGTTCTTATCCTCTCCTATAAAGTAGACACAATGTGACTTAATTTAGTCTGGGTTTGAGACACAAAAATGTTTGCTTCGTGTCATTTCACCGTTTAATAAAATTATCTACAAGATTTGTCTTAACAGAACCATAAAAATGGTATTGTTAATTAATATTTTAACAAAACTAAACTAAAGCAAAACTAAAATAAAATGTGAGTTGCTTTCTTTTATGATATAAATTTTAAATCATATTTTTGCAACTAAAAATTTTTACTCTGCATTGAAAGACCATGCCCATTACACATAGTACTGTGGAATCTCATGATACATAATATGTAATATATTCTTGTTCATAGCAGATGTCACAAAAAAGAGTTATGCACCAGGGTTACACTACGGTCGAATTTTTCGCAAAATGCGAAAGTACTATCTGACTTACAAAAATAAAGCAATTCATTTTTTTTTGCTAGAATTAAAAATTAATTAATAAAAAGAAACTGCATGATCTGAGGGAGGAAGTGAGCATAAAGATAGTCAACTTCATCTTTTTAAAATCTTGGCTAAGATGTTTAAATTGCTATAAAGGTCCCTCCAACAATTTCATTATTTTGAGAACTTAATTTTTTGCTGAAGATGAAGCACACTAATATTTTTAGAAATGTATGAGAACGAATAACATTTCAGCATTCAGCTAAAGCTTTTTCCTAAATTTTAGCTTTAATGCTAAAGAATTTTTTTTAACTCGGCTAAAACCCTGTTTTGGACCCTACTTAAAAATGAAAATTTAATGTTTTTAAATGTAAGTTTTTTTTCCGACAACATTAAATAATGGAAAAGTAATGATGAAGTTCTTTAAATACTTCATTCACTTAACATTCTCTAGCTCTGGTTCACGACACAGTATATTATAAAAATTAGAGTTACTGATGGAAAACAATGCCAACAAGATGCACCATTCATAACTTTTTCAAACCAATTTATATTTAAAATCTTTATGTGGTTTATTATGAATTAGAAAACCCAATCGGTATTTAATAGATCTTTGATGCAGCAGCGAAAATTTAGCAGTAATATACAGAAAATAATAAAGTTTTAAGACCACATATATGTTACATTTTAAAAAGAAACAAACAAAACATAAATTGATGCATGAAGGAATGCATTCAATAAATATAAAAAGCAAAATTAACTTTATGATACACAGACGTTTAAATCCAGTTCAAGTTTGAATTAATCAACTTACGAAAAGTTTAAACAAATGTGGCTCTAGATGCTGAGCTGCACTATAAAATTTGTATGCCATTTCAATATTATTGAAATATTAATAGCATAAAGCTTTCAAGTATTTTGCCCAAAAAAAATACTTAGGTAACGACTTCAGTAATGATGAAAATAAAATTTTTCATTACATAAACAACATTGATCTCCGTTACGGAGCGAACAGTCAAAGTTACGAGGCAGAAAATTTTTACCGAAGGCAAAAATTTCATCCAAGGCTTCCCTACTAAAAAGTGTTGCAAAAAGTATAGGAATTATCTGTAAATTAAATTCTACTCTTTTAAATCAGTGGATGAGGAGATAGGGGTAGGGCAACCGATAAGTGATGCACTCTTCCACTTTTTATGTTTATTGAAGAATTCTCCACACAAGTAATTTCTCATTCGTAGTTACCTGTTTTTTTTTCCCTGCTATACTTGAATCTACCGATGTCTACTTTTTCTGATTTTCACCATGAATAAAACAGACGCAAAGAAATAAGCTGATAAAAATGCCTGAAATACTCTGCGTGTTCCGCCATTCATTTCAGTCATTGCTCCATGCCGAATTCCCTTTTTACTTCACCAGAATTGAACATGACTTTGAAGGACAAGATGCAAGAAAAGGGGAAAGTTAGGAAAAAAGTGAATTATTTAAGTAGTCCCAGTCGGGAATAGCCGACCAGTCCAGGAGCGTAGAAAGCGGCTGAGCTGGGGCGCTGGGGGGAGTTTGAGCTCCCCCGAAAATATTCTAGACCGACCCAGCTTCCTCAAAAAAATTATCGCACTATAGCTTTTTATAGTACATGGTCTACCTCAAACCATGGCCTCAAACCAAACCTGAAAAAGGAACCAAACATCAAGGACGGTCAAATGAAAACAATAAGCAACGTGATTGCTCAAAAAAAAAAAAAAAAAAAAAAAAGAAGCTAATCGTGAATGAGTTTAGCGTTTAAATATGAATAATATGGAAGGTGCTCCAGACATAACTATCAAAAAGAAACTTTCTAAGGTAAACAAATTATTCAATAATGTTAACTTTCCAGAAACTTCATTTTAATCTGACCTCCCAGGCACAATCTAAAGAATTTTCAGCGAGTCCTTTAAAATCCGTTGGTTACTCTTGCAAAATTTAACGCGAAAGTTTAAATAAAAGACCGTCTGAAATTTTGAATTCAAATTATGTTTTTCGCAATCACGAGTTGCAACACAACCCTACTCATAGGTTGCTACCCACTCGCCTGTTTCTAGAAACTGTTCCTGTCCCTCCTCTTGGGCGCTTACGTGTGCATAGTTATCCCCAGTAGCACAGCAGTATCGGCCAATGTCATAACCACGGTGTTTGGTAGATTGGCCAATATCGGGTAAAGTTGGGTCGGCTAGCGTAAAACGGCTAACTTTTTTACAATATTGGGCAATACTCGTTGCCAGTATTGGCCAATACTGGCAAATAAAAATTGGCTAATGTTGGCCGGTAATTTTTCCCCAGTATTGGCAGATACTCGGAGCGAGTTTTGGCCAATATCGGTTAAAGTTGGGTTGGCCAGCGTCGAACGGTTGACTTTTTAACAATATTGGGCAATATTTGATGCCAGCATTGGCCAGTACCGGCAGAATCAAATTGGCCAATACCAGGTAGCAATCTCTTTTGCAGCATTGGCCGATACTCAAGCCAGTACTGGCCAATGGGACCAGGTGACACTGGCCGATTATATATGTAACTATTAGCCTGTGTTGGGCAATACTGCTAAAACAGAATTCAGTCTTTAAAAAAAATCGGCATACAGGCTTCCATCCTTCAGTTAGGGTTTTGTTTTACCTCTTTTAATCGAAGGACGGAAATCTGTGTGACGTTTTTTTTTTCAAAAAACGGAATTCGTGTTTAATGAGAAGTGGCACCCATAGCTATGAAGCTTTGACACTGCACTAGAGGTATAAAACCCAAAACTGTGCGTTTGTGTTTTATTCCTAGCGCGCTGGTCAAAGTTCCCTCGACCTTTCTGTATTAAAACGATATGATTTACGGCTACAATAACTAGACTAGAGGAAAATTGATGGTTTATCATTTATTTTATAATTAGATTACTGACAGTAATATCTTTCATTTTTTATGATTTTTAATGAGAAAAAATTACTTTTTTTTATGCCAAATATTAAGATTGTGGGAAATTAAGATTCATTAATATAAAGAGTAAGGATCAGATTTAAGCATGATAGTTCTTCCCATTGACAGTATTTCCATCATAAATGTTTTTGTTCGCTCATATAAATGATATAATCAAAATCCTTATTTTTTTCTTAAATTAATATTTTGGAACAATTTATATATTTACAAGTTCATTGGGAAATTTTTTTTTATTCATTTGTTTTACATATTATCAGCTAGGTAATATGTAAAAAACATACATATTATTTATAACATAAATATGTTTCATTAAAACATACATATATATTGTGTTTACATATTATCAGCTTTTTTGTCTTCGTTTCGACCATTCAGTGTCCTTTATTTGATACTGTGAGACCGATGATCCCAATCTACAGCTCCAGCAAGTATCTGCCGATTCTGCGGCTGATAGCATTTGTATTTGCAGCATCCCACTTAATTTTTACACTTGCTAAAGAGAGAGAAAAAAAAAGCAGTCACTTAAAATATAATTACTTTTTTTTGAACTTTGCAATGTGCAAAGCAAACACATAGTAAGGATTACTACTTATAACCAACATGTAAATTGTAAACTACATACAATGGACTCTCGTTTTTAGCAGGGGTTACGTTCCACAGAAACGCCGTGTAAATGAAGACTTAACAGTAATGTTAAAATAGGTTAGGTTATGTTCCATTGATAAAAAATATGTACTAATTCCAATACAAATACACAATGGACATGAAGAAAATATGAATTAACTTAGGGAATATGAATAAGAGCTGTTTATGATATTCCTTTGGCAGTCATTTTTCTATGCAAGGCTTTTCCTTTGTGGGGCATGAGCACATCCATGGTCACTTGCATCATTTCCATGATGGGATCTTCCTTTATAAACAAATCAGAAAGATCCACTATCAAAACATGGCTCAAAATTTAAATGTGGAAGCTTTCGGTCGAGTATCATCATTGTTGATGTTGTTGGTTTTGTTCTTATTTGTCACTTCTAAAAGCTTTTTTTCAAGTGAGCTATGAATTGTGCGAGTTTAATAACATTACTTCTGAAAAGAGCTCTAAAAATGTCTCCAATGACTCAAGCTCCCTTATAAGCATGCCAAAATGCAGTTTTCATTTGTTATCTACAATCTTAGAAGTTTGAAATATGAAAATTTTGAAAAACTTAATGCATTTTAATGCTGCATCTGCATAAATCAAAACTCATCCATATGTAATGAAATAACGGTGTCAAATCTTAAACTGTGTGTAATGAAATCTGTGTAAAATGAGGGTATTGCAAATTAACTGGTAGTCAATCTGACATAAGTAGTGGTGCAACAAGAATGGTTTGAAGGCCAAACTCTCCCCAGAGTTCTTAGCTTCAACATATACTGCTAATTCTATTATTGTAGAAACGGTAGAGTTAGCAATTTGCTACCAATTAGATAAAATTAAACACATCAAGACTAGGTAGTTATAGACCTCCCCTCCCATTCAGGTAAAAATTCTTGCTGCTCCAGTGGAGATGATTAAAGACTATAAAATTATTTCACTGCTGATTATAGCAGTAACGAAACATTTTCCAAATCATGTCTTACTCTTTAATAAGACTCTTTACGTTGGCAAATTTATATTTTCAAAAAATTTCTCGCAGATTCCTACATTTTTTTTTTCTTTCTTTCGGCTTGGGGGAAGGGAAAAGTTCTCAACTTATACCCTTACCCCAAACCGATAAATGACAGCACATACAATGGAGTTTTTTTTTTTTACAACAATTATGTGTGATGAAATCATACGATTCCAAAAGTTTTCTTTGATAAGTTTAATTTCAGCTACAAAAATGATGCTGTTCACCATCAACTAAAATGTTTGCAGATCACATGAAAATTGCTCGTGGACCACTGTGGGCTTTTAGTGGTAGCCCCCATTTACCCTTGCAATTATTAGACACTGTAAAATAACTCATATACAAATACATTATCCCTCATATTATTTTAGCAAGTATTTTTAAATTACAAAATGAAAAAATTATGCATAACTTGATTTGCGGATATAAATGATTTTCTTTGAATGGTTGTGTACTTCTGTTGTTGTAAACAGAAAGAGAGAAGACTTATAGGTTCAATATCAAACAAATTTATGTAGTACAATCCTAAGCTAGGTAGTTACAGCAGAATATTTACAGGAGATAGAAATTCAATACAGATTAAATATATAAGAAAATCACTTCGAAGAAATTTTTATTTTAAATTTAGCTTACCACCATTAAATTTAGATTGAATTAAATAGAAAAAATCTATTTTATCATTAAGTAGTTTATTCTGCATAAATTGTTAATTTTATTACTTTCAAAAGTGATCTATCAAACTACTGTTCAGAGTATGGACTTTTGAGGATCAATACATTTCTTAAATTAAGATCAGATTCCATAAAACTTCTAATTTTTGCTCACAGTTCTAATTGTTGTATTTTGCAAGCAAAAAGGAAAAGAAATCCTAGAGGGTTTAGATGCTAATTCTTCTAATTTTTAAAAATAATTGTATTATTATTTTATAGAAATATTTTTTTGTATTCTAAATAATATTTAGAATATAAAGACAAATTTCTAGGCTTGAATAAGTTCAAAATACAATGAGTATTAAAGCAAGTCATCTATTTTCTTTGTCATTCAAATAAAGATACTTCACAATCAAAAGTTCTTAATCGTGCACTATTGTTGAATTTACTAAGACAATCTGGTGTATGAGCGTGCGTGTGTGTAGGACATGGACTTACACACACGCACAGTCCCGCCGGACCGCCACCGACCAGTAGCAGGGACTACCGGTAGGAGTCGCGCCTGGGGGGGGGGGCATTGGACGGTGGGGTTGAAAAAGGAACCAAACATCAAGGAAGGTCAAATGAAAACAGTTAGCAATCGTGATTGCTCAAAAAAGAATGCGGAGAGAGAAATAAGAAAAAAGCCTAGTTTACAAAAAAAAAAAAAAAAATTTTTGCTTTTTTTTTAATCTATTGTCTTTCTCTGTTTTATTTTTTTTTCATTTCTTCATAAAAAGTTTAGCCACGACCAAAGTAAATTCTTTAGCGAGCTCCAAAAAGTTTAATAATGTATGTGAAAATGTAATGTGAAAATATGTATAATGTGAAAATTGCAACACCATGAAGGAAGCATCATAGTTGAATAAAATTTAATACACAGTTGAGTGTCAATGGTACAAATAAATGATTACATTTTCAAACCAAACAAACAATAAAAAGAGATAGAAATTATTATTTTGTGCAGCCACCACGCGCCGCAATAAGAGCTGCTACACGACTCGGCATGGAGTGAAACGAAGTTTGAATATCTGTCTGCGGAAGAGTATTCCATATTGTTTGTATGCGCAACCAAAGTTCGTATGCCGAAGCAACAGGACAAGGATCACGAGCGAGACGCCGCCCAACGAAATCCCACACATGTTCAATCGGTGATATATCCGGAGAATATGTAGGCCAAGGAAGAAGCTGTACATCTGCGAATCAAGGTAGGATTTGACAGTCCTGGCGACATGTGGACGGGCATTATCCTGTTGGAATACAGCCCCTGGCAATCCTTGCAGGAAAGGAATAGCTTGAGGCTGTAAAACTTCATTTATCTATCGGGTACTGTTCAAATTGCCCACAGTTCGTAGCAATTGTGATCGTCCATGATATGCTACGGTACCTCAGATCATAACTCCGGATGTTCGTACAATGTGGCGTTTGATAAGGCACTTCAGAATGTGTCGTTCACCGGCATAGCGCCTGACACGAATTCGGCCATCATGGTGCCACAAATTGAAGTGGGATCCGTCAGAAAAGACGACCTGCTGCCAATCATCACGCCAGCTCATATGCTCATTGGCCCATTGTAGCCGCAGGCGGCGATGGTTTTGCGTGAGAGGAATCCTGTATAAAGGAATCCTTGCGCGCAACCCACGCTGCAGCAGACGTCTCTGAATCGATGAAGCACACAATGAAACACCTGTAGCTGTTGACCGCTGTGCTGCCAATTGTCTAGAAGAAGCTGTGCGGTACGTCAGCGCCATACTCACCAGGTGTCTGTCATCACGAGCTGACGTCACATTTTGGGGTCCACTCCCGGATTTCCGAGCTGTCCGACCCTCGTCCGTCCACTGCTTCCAACACGCATGATTGTGCTGCTGTTACGCTGCACACGAGCAGCTACTGCACGATAAGACAATCCAGCTTCACGAAGGCCGACGATTCTGCCCCGTTCAAACTCGGAAATTGGCTCAAATTTCGCTTTCGAACTGTGGCAAATGGTTGAAAGGGAATGGAGAGCCATCCCTCTGGACACCATCCGCATCCTTATTGACTCTATGCCTAGACGTGTTTCTTCGTGTATCGCTGTCCGCCGTGGTCCTACATCCTACTGAGCCGAGGCCGTTCTCGCTCTGTATTCTGCCTATCATTTTGAAATTAAGATCATTTATTATTCCTTTCTGTCTCTGTCTTTTTTCCAAATTTCATCACTTTCTGAGCACTCCATCTTGGTGTTGCATTTTCAATGTCGAGCAGTATATATATATATATATATATATATATATATATATATATATATATATATATATATATATATACTAGCAAAAATACCCGGGGTTGCCTGGGTCAGTAATAATTATTAGAAAAAATCGTTACTTGCTTTTGTTTTCTGTTTTAAGTGAAAGAATTTAAAACACATCTTTTTGACGTGATTAAAAATCGAGTTTCTTCCTTACCCATAAAACTAAAATAGCAATAAGTATAAAGAACTAAGTAGTATTGATTTAGAAACGAAAGCACTATATTTAAGCATATACAAATTTAAAAAACATGAAATTAATCTTCTCATATTTAAAAAGATTAATCTGTTGATACTTTTTTTTTTAACATGGAGTCTAAAACCTTCTCTGTATGGCTAATGAAGTACGAAGTGATTAAAAAAAAGTAGCTGCGCTCGTAATCCCCTTATACTTGCTTTAGTTATTTCGGGAAATTTCAATCATTGTGGCTCTTGGTGCGATTTTACCGAATTTGCGAAAGTCGTTTCGGAGTACCTTCGATAATGCTCCCCCATTCTTTCCTTCGAACATGGATCTAAAAAGCTCATAACTCGTTTTTTATTCTACTTAGAAATTTCGAACAGGTGCCATCTTCAGCAGAAAAATCAGAGCTTTCGATGGACATATAATGTAAATATGTGCAAGTATTTTTTCATCCCAATATTAAAAAATTTATACAAAAATTGTGTTTTATTGCCCCCCTAAGGGGTTTTGCCCCCCATAACGGGACGAAAACTACCCTATGTGTTATTCTGATGCATAAGCTATATTATTGTAAAGTTTCATCATTCAGGCTAATGGAACCCTTTTTTTCTGAATGAAGTGTTCCAAACGTGGTTCCAATGTGTACTCAGAATTTGCAGTGTGGTCTTAATATGTTTTCCAATTCATTCTCAACTGAGTTTCCAATCTGTTTCCAAATCTGCACCCAATCTGTTCTCAAATCTGTATCTTAGAGCCAGACTAACGTATGTCACATAATCGCTACTTCACAGGAGAGCGGGAAAACGTTTGCCTGGTGCGTACAAAGGATGAGACTTGCGCTCTTTCAACACTGGTAAATAGTTACCAAAGTTTCCTTTTCTTAGAATTACGTTCATATGGCTCGATGCGGACCAGGACTCTCCATACAATGCACGAATAAAGAAAAAATCGCAACTTTTGGAGTCACGCAAGTCTGGCTCTGAGGTACAGAAATGTGTTCAAAGTTTTAAATCTAACAAATATCCTGAGCTGGACACTTTTGGAACAGATTAGCAGCACATTTCAGTACACTTTCTTTTTAACACAACACATTCGGAACTCCTTTTATTGCACATTCAGGCTACTGGAACACTTTTTTTCCGAATAAAGTGTTCCAAATAAAGTGTTTAGAATGTGTACTGAGAATTTGAAGTGTCATATCAATATGTTCTCAAATAGGTTTCCAACCTGTTCCCAAATCTGTCCCCAGTCCATTCTCAAACATGTTATCCAGTTTGAATTCAGCAAATATCCCGAGCTGGACACATTCAAACAGACTCGAAGCAAATTTCAGTTTACTTTTTTTAACGGGGCATATTCGGAACTCCTTTTAGCGCACATTCATGCAACTGGCGCATTTTTTTCTGAATAAAGTGCTCCAAACGTGTTTTAATTGTGTACTGAGAATTTGCAAAGTAGTATTATGTTTGAGAACAAGGTTTTTTAACTTACAGGCACAGCTTCTTCGACAGCTGCATATCAATGATTTTTATGTTATTAACTTAAACATTTCGTTCCCTTAAACTAGAAATCCGTAACACTTAGATTATGCGACATTTCCTTTTTTGAGAGACAAGTTCTCTTAACTTTCTCCTCCGTTAAAAAAAACACTTCAAACGTGGGTGAAATTACTTTGTAAAACGATATGATATTAATTTTCGTTACAGAGATATCGTCGCCAGATGCTGAGATATTTTTGGTCACCATAAAATGGCGCTAAACAGTTTCATCCGAAATGTTACCAAAATAAGTAATACAATTTGGTGATTGTTTGAAATTGTGCAAAAAGGAAAATTAATGGAAGTTTTTGTGTTGTTTATGGATTTGCCTAATTTAGTTGCTGGATTATTTAACACAGTAAAAAAAGTCTTTTGAAAATTCTTTGATTGGCGATATTTTGTTTACATGGTGAAAACTGAGAAACATTATGACGTAGTCTTCGGCTTCAAAAACAGCAACGTTGAAAAAACTGCCAAATGCATCAGCAACGGAAATCTTTCTGCAAAAATTTTGGCAATCTGCTGGTTGTTTGGATAATGAGTAAGTGTTCAATCAGCATAAATAATAATAAAAACCATTAATTACATTAAAGTTCCGTTTAAATGGAAAATCATCAGCCAAATCATGTATTATTTGCCAATCTTGTGCAAAAATCTTACTTCAAGATTTGACTTGAGAAAAGCCTTGAACAATCACAAAAAGCAAAGAAAGTCAACAATACAACAATTGTCGCTATCGACAGGGAGTTGAGATGATACACTAAATACTGTATTGAGTTGAGGAAAGCCTTCGAACATGGATCTAAAAAGCTCATAACTCGTTTTTTATTCTACTTAGAAATTTCGAACAGGTGCCATCTTCAGCAGAAAAATCAGAGCTTTCGATGGACATATAATGTAAATATGTGCAAGTATTTTTTCATCCCAATATTAGAAAATTTATACAAAAACTGTGTTTTATTGCCCCCCTAAGGGGTTTTGCCCCCCATAACGGGACGAAAACTACCCTATGTGTTATTCTGATGCATAAGCTATATTATTGTAAAGTTTCATCAAAATCCGTTCAGTATTTTTTGCGTGAAAGAGTAACAAACATCCATACATCCATACAGGGGGTTGCAGGTTGTTTAGTTGGTGAAAAAGGGGTCGCGACGTGAAAAGGTAGGGAACCGCTGTTTTAGACGCATTTTTTTAAAAAATGCGACTTTTTCAGGATTTCTACATGTAAAGGTAGACTTAAAATTTCAAATTTGTACCGAGCAGCAAGTTTTCGGGAGACCCCTTTAGTTTAGTTATATAGCCATAATTTCATTTTCAGTTGCCACATTATCCAGGATTTTCATCTTTAGGAAGACAAGAAGGCACTACGCTAAAAGAAATTTTTGGCACTACGCTGAAAGGTTGCGTACGGAGAAAGGTTTCAACTGGCAAATCGGTTAAACATTGCGTCCTTGTTTTCGTAAAAAATAAATATTCCTGGATGAAGCAGCAATAAGAAAAAAAAAGAGCTACGTAACTAAATTAAAAGTGTCTGCTGGCCACTTGCTACAGATTAAAACTGATTTTTTAAGTCTACCTTATAAACAGTTCCTGAAGAACACTTACTTTTTTTCAAATACCTTTGAATCTGTTAAACTGAAAAGTGGAAGCTCAATCAGTTATTGCGCTCAATTATTTGCCTATAATCAAATTTAACATTTATCAGATCGTGAAGTAAACTGAAGAGAACACTGGGATTTTGTCTGAAAACCGTAACGTCTAGAGAGCGCAACTGTACCTACACCAGTGGCGTACCTACCATGGGTGACACCCGGGGCGATAATTTGTGGTGCCCCCCCCCCACACACAAACGCAAAAAAAAAAAAAAAAAAAAAAATAATAATAATATTCTATGTAAACATGAAATTCATACAAATTTCAGCCAAAGTACTGACATTATGAACCTAATATTGAGTACGAATTTTCAAGTTTGTAGTCTTAAAAATGTCTTTTAGCTTCATAATTTTCAAAAACTTGCAATTCCGCTTTGTCTGTCCTCCCTCTGACGGGAGACATCCGGGGCGAATCCCCCCCCCTCCCCCCCGGTGACGCCACTGCTACACTGAGACTCAAAACAAGATTATGTTTGATGGAAATGTGTGCTTTAATTCACTGAACTGCACTGCAAGTTAAGACAGTAGGCTCAAGAATCAACCGTAAGTCGAATGTAGCAACTCACTTGAATTTCTGTATTTAATTCCTGTTTGTCGAAAATCCTCCATTCCATTAGCACTTGCTACAAATGTAACTTACTCCAATAAAACCTGTGATGGACACTCAGCTAATAGCTCTAATGCTTTTGCATTCCACAGAATTGATATGAAATTGCACAAAATATAAAATGCATGCTTTGGATCTTCTCAGCTTCAATATTCCAGTTTATTAAGTTTACTTAAAAAATCACTCTTCAAGGTATGATGGGTGAAAATTTCTTCTACATTTGAACGAAGCCATTGACTGTTTGGTGACATTTTGATAGTTGAAATTTTAACAATAACTCCAGTGGATTAACCCTAAACTTTAGTAGACAGCGTTCATTGTCGACCATTTTTTCGTTTCTTCATTCTCCTAAAATAACAGCTTTACCCATAGACTAATAATAAGAGAAGACCGAGCTTTCCCAGACTTGCTGATGAAAAAATTGGTTCATGGATACATCATGTGACTGGTGGGAGGCTTGGCGAAAACTTTGGCAGCATGGTTGCTAGATGGCAACATTATCTATAGTTTGGCATTCGACATGTATTTTAAGACGTAATGTGTTTTCATTATAATTTTTTTTCCAGGTGCAGAGATTGAACTGTTTTTCTTTTAGTTATGCATTATTTTGACATTAGTAATTAGTTTTTGATCACAGTTTTCAGTAATTTTTATTTCACTTGGAACTGCTACGTCAGCGTTGGCGTGAACGTAATGGCGTAAACGTTTTGCGTTAACGCAAAAATGTACTAATCGGTATCTTAAATTAAAATTGTAGGTAAAAATCTTACCGTTTGCCGATTCTTTTTGGGCGCGACTCCATAAAAGATCATTCTTCCGTGTTCCATCAATTCTATTTATTTTATTTCTCGCGGGCGTTGATCGTCTGCTACGATCGACGCCCGCTGTTGCTATGATATCCACTAGTCACATGGTTTGGTTTATGAGCAGCAAAAGGATTGCCATAGCTCGGTCTATTCTCATTATTAGTCTATGGTCTTACCAGTAAAACAGTGAAAATACCGGATCCAGTTCAGCCTCGTAAAATAAAGCATTCCCCTGCATGTCAAACATTACCAAAAAGTATTATCAAATTATCATGCCCTGGAGCGAGTTTCATTGCTGATGACGTCAGGAGCGTTATTCGATCATTCACTATTATATATATGAGGATTATCTTCTACAATCGGTGGTTAAATTATTTGAGTTGCCTGAACTAGATTCAAATTAACCGACAACGTCTCTCAATTGTTCCTTAGGACGCTTTAAGATAGGCTTGGCAGATTTCCAAAATGTTCAACCGAAACATCGGAAGAGACCCCCCCCCCCCCAGTGTCGCGGGTATTCAAAAGGGTTTACACCCTTGGCTGGTTTTTAGAGTGTTTTAGACGGTAGTTCATTCTCAATGCTATAAATAAATGGTTACTAAATTATGAACCAAACCAGGACCAGGAATAATACATGACCCAAGCAGACAAATTTAAACGTTTTATTTCCAACATGTTAATGTATTCAAGTTACTTAAGAAAGGAGAAACACTTTGAACAGGGAAAAAAAATAACAATACTCACATGTACTTTTTACTAACTAGAACTCTTTTGGTTTTAATTTGTAGTAAAAACCTTCACAAGCTAAGTCAATATTAATTTTACATATACAGTGGCTCCCAAAAGTGTTCGTACACCTACGACTTTCAGCGAAATTGGCCCCTATCCATTGGTTAGAATTAATATTTCGGAATAGGTATTTAATTATAAGATCTATGATCATTTTTCAAGAGAACTACATTAAAAGTTTTTAAAAAATATTAAAACTTATTTTTTTTAAATAAAAAAACAAAAAGTGCCGGAAATTTTATTCCACAAAAGTCATCGTACAATTTAAAAAATATCTATATATTATTGAATAATCTAACTTTTTATTAAGTTATTATTTAGTAGAATATCATGCAGTATCAACAACACCTTTTAAATGCCTGGGAATAAAGTTCATTCTTTTTCTTTCTTTTTTTTTTTGCGTAATTTCTGAGTAAGTGTTCAACCACACTTTTAGTCTTACTGTTTCTAGCTCTATTTTCGTTTCAACGCCGTATTTTCGTAATCTAGCCACCAGATATCTCTAAATATGTTGCATTGAGTTCAAATCTGGAGATTGAGGAGGTATTTTCTAAACTTTAGGATAATTTTTGAGGCACTAGACACAAACGTTGGAAACCTATCGTTATCTTGATAAAAACACAAAGTTGTTTCCAATAATCAAATTTTTATCTAAGAGTTCAAAATTGGGTTTTAAAATATTTAAAAGAACGGCATGATTCATTATTTCATCAAAAAATTCCAAACTACCAATCCTGATGCTGATATGCACTCTCACACTATAACACCTCCACCGTCCTGATTAACTGATCCAACTAAGTTCTTAAGATTAAGTTCCAAATTTTTTCTTCAACTTACTGTTACACAACAATTTAACCAAAAATGTTAAATTCATTTTTATCTGTAAGTAAGACGTAATTGTAAAACGTTTTGAGCTTATTTTTCATTGATTTTGCGACGAAAAGCGTAAGCTTTCTGTTTTTCGCACGACCAAGAAAATTTCTGCGGGAAGAGGTCCCATTTAATCCAGCTAACCAGAGAACTTGGTGAACTATTTTAGATGAAAATTAAATGTAAAATGTTTCATTTAACTCTGAAGAAACATTTACAGCATTCAAATGTGTATTGTTCATAATTTTATTAACTTTAAATCTCCGATCACGCTTTGTTAACTTTGCTAGTTGACCTTTTCTTACCTTATTTTCGGTCCGATTCTTTTCTTTAAAGCATTTTATCTAGCACTTTACTATGGAATGGTATAAATTATCTAATTTTGAAACATTTTAAACCAATTTACCGCTACCGTGAGGAAAAAAATCAAATTTCGAATGGTGTTTGTTATTTTTTTACGAATACCAGCCATTTTAAAGTAATAAGCACAATATTAAGGAATAAATAAACAAGAAATTAAAGCCAAATGACTTTGAAGGGTCAACACAGTGCAAAAATATTAAATAAACAGCGTATGATAATTTTAATCATGAATTTATTCGAAAATATTTGAGTGTACGATGACTTTTGTGGCATGTTATTTCTCTGTCTCTTCGTTTTTTGACCCATTTCAAAAAGAAGATCCCGTCAATATTTTGAAAAAACTACAGGCTTGTATTTAGAATGACATAGGAATGATGTGAAAAAATATTGGACTTCATATTCGAATTCAGTTTCGCGTTATTTTAATTTTACTAAAAAATTTCAAAGTGAACGAACACTTTTCGGAGCCACTGTAAATGTTGCAAATGACAAAATAATTATCCAAAATAATCCTTCACAGTTAATTATTTTTCGGCTTTTTTTTTTTTTTTTTGTCATCTAAAGTGAAATTTATCATTTTCCGGAACGTGAAGTAAACCGGCCGGGATTTTGTCTGAAAACCGGGACGTCTGGCATAAGCCTACTTTAAGTATTTCTCACAAATAAATGAAACTTATTTCGAACAAAATTTCATTTGTTGAGTATGTAACCTTTCTATGGCTCTTCTTCATTCTTCTATTCATATTTTCAATTATTAGTAACGAACAATGATGTATTTCTCCGTCTTCTATCCGGGACGGCCTCTTTTTATAACGGGGGCGCCAATCGGGAGCTTATCATTGTAACAATATATATACCTACTAGTTTAAAGAAAGCTGCTAACGTTATGTTGATTCGAAAGAAAGCGGTGATTTAACAAGGGTGCATAAATGTGCACCTCAATCTGTTCTCAAATGTGTTCCCAAGTTTAAATTTAATAAATGTCCCGTGCTGGACACATTCGAACAGACTCGAAGCACATTTCAGTATACTTTCTTTTTAACGGAGCACATTCGGAACTACTTTTAGTGCATATTCAGGTAATGGGAACACTTTTTTCTGAATTAAAGTGTTCCAAACGTGTTTCTAATGTGTACTCAGAATTTGAGTGCGGTATTAAAATGATTCCCAATCTGTTCTCAAATGTGTTTCCAACCTGTTTCTGAATCTTTCCCCAATATGTTCCCAAATGTGTTTCTAAGTTTACATTTGATAAATGTCCCAAGCTGGACACATTCGAACAGACTCGAAGCACATTTCAGTATACTGTTACAAATTCTATAAATATTAGTTATTTTTGTGATTAATTTATCGTAATCTAGCTAAATTTGGGGTTTATTAAATTATCTGTCATATAAAATTATTGTAGCAACGTAACCTGTAAATAGTTTCCTGTAATGAATATACAGCCCCTATACAGACGATTGAAGTATACGGTCCCCTATTTTTGATTGATAAGATTCGTGAATGAATATAAAGAAGATATAGAAATGCGTAGAACTTAGTAGGATTTTCTAGAGATTTCTTCGCTCGGTATAAAGCGCCGGGCGTCTTGTGAATGAGTCAGTTTCGAGTTAGTTCTTGATTGTGAATCGTTGCAGCGGAACGCTGGAGAGCGTTTATTGCTCTGTTTTGTGAAGCCTTTTGAGCTGTATTTTTGCGTATTTGGAAGTAAATACGTGTGTAACCGTTGAGTTTACGGTGTTGAGCGATATTTGCTTAATTGCTGATGATTAATTTAGCAGTTGTTGACGATCTTTCCTGTACATAGTGTAAACAAATTTCCTGTGTGTTCTAAAGAACTGTGTCTTCATTTCAAGAAAGTTGGAAGTTTCACCGGATCTGTTACATTACTTTTCTTTTTAACGGAGCACATTCGGAACTACTTTTAGTGCATATTCAGATAACGGGAAGACTTTTTTTTCTGAATTCAAGTGTTCCAAACGTGTTTCTAATGTGTACTCAGAATTTAAGTGCCAATGATTCCCAATCTGTTCTCAAATGTGCTTCCAATCTGTTTCCAAATTTTCTCCCAATCTGTCCCCAAATGTGTTTCCAAATTTCGATTTGATAACTGTCCCGAGCTGGACACATTCGAACAGACTCGAAGCACATTTCGGAAAACAATTTTCTTTTTCATGGAGCACATTCGGAACTCCTTTTAGTGCACATTCAGGCTAATGGAACCCTTTTTTTCTGAATGAAGTGTTCCAAACGTGGTTCCAATGTGTACTCAGAATTTGCAGTGTGGTCTTAATATGTTTTCCAATTTATTCTCAACTGAGTTTCCAATCTGTTTCCAAATCTGCACCCAATCTGTTCTCAAATCTGTATCTTAGAGCCAGACTAACGTATGTCACATAATCGCTACTTCACAGGAGAGCGGGAAAACGTTTGCCTGGTGCGTACAAAGGATGAGATTTGCGCTCTTTCAACACTGGTAAATAGTTACCAAAGTTTCCTTTTCTTAGAATTACGTTCATATGGCTCGATGCGGACCAGGACTCTCCATACAATGCACGAATAAAGAAAAAATCGCAACTTTTGGAGTCACGCAAGTCTGGCTCTGAGGTACAGAAATGTGTTCAAAGTTTTAAATCTAACAAATATCCTGAGCTGGACACTTTTGGAACAGATTAGCAGCACATTTCAGTACACTTTCTTTTTAACACAACACATTCGGAACTCCTTTTATTGCACATTCAGGCTACTGGAACACTTTTTTTCCGAATAAAGTGTTCCAAATAAAGTGTTTAGAATGTGTACTGAGAATTTGAAGTGTCATATCAATATGTTCTCAAATAGGTTTCCAACCTGTTCCCAAATCTGTCCCCAGTCTATTCTCAAACATGTTATCCAGTTTGAATTCAGCAAATATCCCGAGCTGGACACATTCAAACAGACTCGAAGCAAATTTCAGTTTACTTTTTTTAACGGGGCATATTCGGAACTCCTTTTAGCGCACATTCATGCAACTGGCGCATTTTTTTCTGAATAAAGTGCTCCAAACGTGTTTTAATTGTGTACTGAGAATTTGCAAAGTAGTATTATGTTTGAGAACAAGGTTTTTTAACTTACAGGCACAGCTTCTTCGACAGCTGCATATCAATGATTTTTATGTTATTAACTTAAACATTTCGTTCCCTTAAACTAGAAATCCGTAACACTTAGATTATGCGACATTTCCTTTTTTGAGAGACAAGTTCTCTTAACTTTCTCCTCCGTTAAAAAAAACACTTCAAACGTGGGTGAAATTAAATTGAAAGTTTTATCGCCGAGTGACGAAAAGTGATTGAAATGTTGTCGGCGGATAAAATATTTTCCGAAGCATATTTTGATGCTTCTATTGGTCACGAATAATATTGGGCGCTGTTGACAATGCTGAGGGATCAACACGTATTAGGGTAAGGCAGTTATCTGTACCCTGCGAAATTGGTTGCAGTAGGCAATCTTCAATTTTCAGCAAGTGGATTAAGGGCACGTCACGAAAACACATTACGGCTTAGCTCAAAGTAACATACTATCCTTTTTTCGGTAGAAAAACTTATTTTTGTAACACTTAAACCTTGTATATCTGTGTAGTTTTATCTGTTCTATTGCATAATAATTTTAAGGAGAACATTTTCACGTTTGGCGTTTTACAAACGAGAAAAACGAATGCATTTTAAACATATTTATTTTAAGCAAGATATCAAGTAATTGTTCATTCAGGTGTTTCTGTCACAGTCGATTTTCGAAATTTACAGTTTGAAAAATATCCAAACGATTTTTAATAGAGTGGATCTAAAATGTCTAATCTTTGAAAATCGTCAGTATTTTAAGATTTTTTCACACAATTTTAAATACACAGGTGTCCCTCTTGTAACGCGGTACTTCTACAACACGGTTTTGATAGTATACGGTACCGAATTTGCGATTATTATAACACGGTTTCGATATTACACGGTACGAAACTTGAATTTAGTACTTCATGATTTTGATATAACACGAAAGTTATGTTAAAAAAAAAGATGGAATTTATTTTTGTTTAATACATTCTGTTAATGTTTGATAATAACCCTAATAAGTGTTTACTATGTTTTCTGAAACCTGGCTTTGATATAACACGGTACACATTCCTTGAATCGCATTATTTCTAAGTCTGGTATAACACGTTTTCGATATAACACGAAGCAAGGTTTCGATATTACACGATATATATTGACATGATTTTTACTATGTACATGAGTAATTAACGAAAAAAAAAACTAAATTAAAAAGACATTTAAAAACAAGTTTTGTACAGTACGGATTCGATACTACACGGAACGAATTAATCGCGTTGTACGAGGGACGCCTGTATATGCGATTAAATCTAAAATATACTTGTGACGTTTTTACTCTATCTCTGCCATATTTCGAAGTCCGGAAACATATGAAGTAGTGAGAAGCAAAGGGATGTAAGTGGAAAAATCAAAAATTTGGAGATAACCAGTACAAATAATATGGGAATCTCTCCTCTGTCTTGGGTGGCACGAGAGATAGTACTAGTAGCCGTGGTATGTGCCTCTTTACAGCATGATATAGAAAAAAAAATTCAATGAAAGCCTACCTAGGACGATATCTTTAAACGCGTTTTCTTCAAAATTTCTACTTTCATCCCTTTGCTTCTTACTACCTCATATGGTGTAAAGAAGTGTAGAAAAAAAAACTTTTTTTTTCTCAAATCAAGAAGAGTTATGTCGTGTTGCTCCAATAATTTGCACAAGACATGATACATTTTAAAATTAGCATTTAATTGCATTTTTGACCGATATGCCGGGGTAGAAAAAAGAATAATGGAGGAATATTTACCCATTTCTCTCTCTCTCTATCAAAAAAAGAAAAAAAAGTCTTCTCACAAATAATAAACATACATAGATACATACATATACATAAAAATGTATGGTTTTCTCAATCAGCTCTAATAACTTCATATAGAACTATTCGAACAGTTTTCATCACTCCCGCGGAGAAAGACACTGCCTCCTGAATGTGTTGACGATGTACGATGTAGCTATTTTGATTTATGTTTGTTACTCGTTTACCGTGTATTCGTTTTTGTTCAAAATGACATATCTGCGTGTGTTATGTTAAACGTCATCATTAATTCTAAACTTGTTTCCTGGTAAACAAGATTTTCCAATTTTTGTCGTTCTCCAACCATAACTATCAATGAGTAATGTAGCAATTTTAATTTATCTAGATTGAACTTATCTAGACTGAGAAAAATGAAAAACATTTCTTTGAATATAAATATAAATGTTAATCAAAGATTAAAAAGTACAAAAATTTACCTGTGTTTTAATACAATTTTAACTGGCATAAATTCTAATGATTAATGTATAAGTGGTTCTTGGCTAGTCGTAGAGCTGGCCAAACACACTGAATAGCAACCGAATATTTCTGTAATTGCTAAACTGTATCGCGTGAGAAGCCTCTTACGAATGTTTTATGTTTGAAACCTGGAAAGAATTTAGTTTCATACCGCGTACACTAATTTTAAGTTATTGTTTCGTTTACAGTGCTTAAAATATAGGGTGCCCTGAAAAAGATTGTTTTCAAAAATTCATAACAAGAGAATGGTTTATGATAAAATGGATGGCGCTGCACATAGTAAGCCGATAAGTCAAAAAAGAAGAATTGAAATTCACCGATTTTTCCTCCGATTGCGACATGGGATTACAGTCGACGATTGTTTGAAAATATTGTTTTGTTCTTTTGTTCATTATTTTCGAAAAATTATGATGTAATTTTCTATTTTTTTTATTTACGGGCTTACTATCTGCAGCGCCATCTATTGAGACATTTTTGAACAAAAATTTGGAACTCTAAGGAAAAATTTAGCGCCCACCACATGAATTTTCTGCAAAAAATTTTATTTTTTTTATCATTTACCGTTTTCCTGTTATAAATTTTTAAAAGCAGTCAGTCTTTTTCAGGACAACCTGTAGATTAGTTTCAGATAAAATATTAAAAGTTACGTATTTATGTCTCAAAATAAACATTTCATTGCTTTAGAGACGTTCCTTCTTTGTTCTGGAAATCAATCAATTATAACAAAACTAATCAATCACAAAAATCGATAATTATTGTAATTATTTGCAGTTTTTAAGGTCTTAAAAGATTTTTTTTTGTCTAAAACACTGCAAAAGACAATTGGTTAGCGCACAGCGCAAATTATCATAACCTGGTAACACGGTTGACAGCAAAGCATAAACATTTAGCACGGCAATGGAGTTAGGCTCCTATAGAAGGGGAGCTGACTTATCCGACATTTTGGTTCCAAAATTGTCGGGCGAAAAAAATAGTATTTATACAAAATTGCAGAAAATCGGTGTGCAAGCTTTAGATGTGTTGCCTGATGAATGTTTGATTATTTTATTCCGTAGATGAAGACGATTTAATTAGTACAAATTTAAAACAAATAAGGTGTGAAAATGAGGTTTATTACAGTAAACATTTCCTGATATATTTTTGTTGAGTTTGTGAACTAAGTTATCTTCCTAGATTCAGCTGAAGTGACATTTTACTCAACTTATCATCAATTGTTGTATGACATATCAACCAACGAATATTATGACGTATTTATAAATACAGTCGAGTCCCGACTTACGCGAAGGATGCGTTCCAAGACACCTCGCGTAAGTCGGAATTTCGCGTTATGGAACAAGGTATGTTTAGTAATTTTTTATAAGCATACCCAATTGTTTGAAACGTTTGTAAACACCCTTCATATTGTTTCAAACCATTTATTAACTATATATTGCAGTATCTTTTACAAAGAACCGACTTTTTCTGTATTTTAGAAAAAGCGTTATAATTTGACATAAAATTTTCCACAAAATCAATGATTAATGGGGGAGAGAAACTTAAAATAAAGCAGTATGGTACTTACAGTATGTACACTTATACAGCATTATTATACCACTTAACAGTATAGATATAATAAATATATTTGTAATTTAAAAAATGAAGAAGGTTTATGCAGCGCGATCAGAATGTTATCAGAATGTATTTTATCAACGTTCATATGTAAAATGAGAAAAAAAAAAGTTAAGAATCGGAACGGTTATTTGTATAAACTAAAGCAAAGCGTTGTTTAGACTAATACAGTGGGTGAACTTCCGCTTTCAGTGATTACTAAAGAGATGAAAGTCCATTCACAAAACCAATATTTAGTGTCAACGAAGCCCATTCTAACTCTCCGCCGCTCTTTTCCGAAAAATTTCATGTTTCAGGCGAGTAATTTGTGTCCGCACTAAAAAATTCATTACTCATGAAAAACTCGCGTTATAGCCATTTCGCGTAAATCGGATCGCGTTGTAGCGGGATCCGACTGTACTAGAAATGAGGTTGGATCCAATTCTGTCTTGGAAATGAAATGTCGGATAAATCAGCCTGTCCCTTTTAAGGGGTTCTACAATGGAGTAGCGCGCCAAAGTACGTCACTTGTTACGTCATAAAGAATACGCCTTATTTCCAAAATCGGACATTTAAAAAACTAAATAAAAAATAACTGTTGGGAAGATGAAAGTTTTTTCTTGCTCCATTACTATTATTCTTTTTCTTTTTTTTTTTTACTTATGCTATTAATTTCAGTGACTAAAAGTAGTACTTTTGACTGAATTAAACAACCCCATTCCAAACAGCAACAAAACATTCGCCTGCTCTATATTTGCTTCACTTCAAGAAGGCGCCTTCGTTTTATGTACTGCAAAGTGAGATTTAATTTTACCATTCATACATAAATGTTATAAAATTGTCTTACTTCCATTCCTTTTTTTTTAATTTAAATTTTAAAAAACTTTAATGCATTTATTTGAAATTATTAATGACTCTATTGAATGAAAATAGGATACAAATCGAGACTTACTTGTTAAATTTTGGAAATGCAAAAAAGTTAAGAAACATGCACTGCTTCACTTCGAAAATGGTGCCATTCTATATCTCCTTCTTTACTAATAATAAAGCTGAAAGTCTCTCTGTCCGGAGGATGTCTGGATGTCTGTAGGATGTCTGTGACACGCATAGCGCCTAGACCATTCGGCCGATTTTCATGAAATTTGGCACAAAGTTAGTATGTAGCATGGTGGTGTGCACCTCGAAGCGATTTTTCAAAAATTCGATGTGGTTCTTTTTCTATTCCAATTTTAAGAAAAAAATATCATAAGATGGACGAGTAAATTACCGAAATTATCATAACGTGGAACCGTAATATGGGCACAGGCCAATTGGCGAGATACGAAATTATCATAACGTGGAACCGTAAGATGGGTACAAGCCAACTGGCGAGAAAATTTACCATACATTATTTGTAAATATACAGGCGAACCAAAAGACCTTTTGATTTTTCTATTACGGGCAAAGTCGTGCGGGTATCACTAGTTACTAATAATAAAGCTGAAAGTCTCTCTGTCTGTCAGGATCTCCGTGACGCGCATAGCGCCTAGACCGTTCGGCAGATTTTCATGAAATTTGGCACAAAGTTACTTTGTAGCATGGGGGTGTGCACCTCGAAGCGATTTTTCAAAAATTCGATGTGATTATTTTTCTATTCCAATTTTGAAAACAAAATTATCATAAGACAGACGAGTAAATTACGAAATTATCATGACGTGAAACCGTAACATGGGCACAAACCAATTGGCGAAAAAATTCACCATACATTATTTGTAAATATACAGGCGAACCAAAAGACCTTTTAATTTCCTATTACGGGCAAAGCCGTGCGAGTACCACTAGTTGAAAATAATGCTGCAGTTTATTACGTACGTTGTTTGATATCGTAGTTTTTAAACCTTGAAGTTCAGTAGTTTTGGATACAGTTATTACTAGGGCTGCGGAGTCGGAAGAAAAATGGCCGACTCCGACGCCGAAGCAAAGCATCTAAGCTTAGGAAACAGTTTTTTGCAACGAGGCTTTCGTAGAAATATCTATTTTGTTGCTCGACAATTTCAGAACCAAGATATCGGAGGAGTCAGCTGCTCTTATATAGTGGCCTTCCTTTACCGTAAGCATTTCACGTACTTGCAAAGTTACGTACTCCAGAACTAAACAATTCGCTCTCATTAGGACTTAACCCATTTTCGGTCAAAGGTGCGTATACGCACCATTTCAGCAAGGCTTCACTCGATGCGTGTCTTATCAGGCTCAGTCATTTCTCAAAAGATCAAAGGCGCCGCCTTGCCCGTAAGATGGCGCTGTAGTATAACCGGGGGAAATCATTTGTTTACATTAGTTAACGTATTATTTCTGCTGTAAAAAGTGATGTCTTTTCAATCTTTAACGTAAAATTACATTGGTATGGTTAACCGATGTGTAGTACAGGGTGAATTGATCCCGGAACGGCGTACCAGGTCTGTTTTTCAAGGAAAATAAATTCCCTTTTCAGGTAAAGCTAGTCCCAACTCAGTATTCAACTATTTCTCATTGGCGTTCACTTCTGGTAAAATGCATCCCTGAAGCACAGGGAACTCCAAAGCATTTTGAGCCTTGGTCTCACTTTTAGTAAGTCGGCCCCAGGGATTACGTATAAATTTTTTGAGACATTTAATGTGAGTTGATATCGAGAGGGGTTCGAACATTACTCTTCCCCTAAATTAAAAAAAAAAAATGTCTAAGAAGGAAACCTTGTTGTTTATGGTATAACTTTGATATACCTCCCCAAAAATTTAAGACTGTAATACATATTTGCTCTTTTGATATTATTTAGTTACAAGTACGTCGCTCAGCTTGGTGAATTTTCTCTATACCTTTACTTGGCGAACCACTGAAAAAATTGCACTTGCATCATCGTCGGCGAAAATTAAAATATAAATCTTACATTGTCGTATGTTTGCTTCTTTTTCTGATTTTACAAAATTTACATACTTTCAAATTTTACTTATGGCAAGGTTAATTTATTCTGCTGATTATGTCACATAATAATGGAGAATTAAAATTGATTTAGCGAAGTATTTTAACGAGATTTTTCATATTATTTTACCATCTCGTTTTTTATTTGCGAATTATTTTACTTTGTTTTGATTAAAAATCCGCGAAAAAAACAATAACATACTACTTCGAAAAATAAATAAATTCGATAATCGAAAGCATTTAAAGTTTTATTGCATATAATTTTATTACCTACAGTGGCTCCCAAAAGTGTTCGTACACCTTGAAATTTTGTAGTAAAACCGAAATAACGCAAAACTGAATTCGAATATGAAGTTCAATTTTTTTTCGCACCATTCCTATGCCATTCTGAATAAAACCCAGTAGTTTTTTTCAAAATATTGCCAGATTTTATTTTTGAAATTTGTCAAAAAACGAAGAGACAGAGAAAAAATACGCCACAAAAGTCATCGTACACTGAAATAGTTTCGAATAAATTCATAATTAAAATTATCATATGTGGTTTTATTATTTTTTTTGGATTGTAATGATACTGCAAAGCCATTTGCCTTTAATTTTTTGTGTATTTATTCCCTAATATTTTACTTATTATTTTAAAATGGCAGGTATGCGTAGAAAACAACAAACACGATTCGAAATTTGATTTTTTCCCCTCACAGTAGCCGTAAATTGGTTTGAAATGTCTCTAAATTGGTTAAATTATACCATTCTATGGTGAAGTGCTTGATAAAATGCTTTTAAGACAAGAATCGGATCGTAAACAAGGTAAGAAAAGGTCAACTGGCAAAGTTAACAAAGCGTGATCGGAGGTTTACAGTTAAAAGAAATATGAAAAATACACATTTGAGGGCTGTAAAAGTTTCTGCAGAATTGAATGAAACATTTTACGTTTAATTTTTGCCTAAAATTGTTCACCAAGTTCTTTGATTAGCTGGGTTAAATGGGACCTCTTCCCGCAGAAAATTTTCTTGTTCGTGCGAAAAACAGTAAGCTTACGCTTTCCGTCGTAATATCAATGATAAATAAGCTCAAAACGCTTTGGAACAACGTCTTACTTATGGATAAAAATAAATTCAACATTTTGGGTTAAATTGGTGTCTAACTGTAAATAGAAGAAAAAATTAGGAACTTGATCTTAAGAACTTAGTTGGATGAGTTTATCAGGACGGTGAAGGTGTTCTAGAGTGAGAGTGCATTACTGCATCAGGACTTGGAAATTTGGAATTTTTAGATGAAATAATGAATTATGCTGTTCATTTAAATATTTTAAAAAACAATTTTAAAATTTTAGCCCAAAATTTCGCAATTGGAAACAATTTTGTTTTTTATCAAGATAATGATACGAAGCACGCGTTTGCGTTTGGTGCCTCAAAAATTGTCCTTAAGCTTAGAACTATCTCCTCAATCGCCAGATTTAAACTTAATGGAATATATTTGGAGATATCTGGTAGTTAGATTACGAAAATACTCCATTAAAACGAAAAGCGAACTAGAAACAGTAAGACTCGAAGTGCGGCTGAACACTTACTCAGAAATTGCACAAAAAAAGAAAGAAAAAACAATAAAATCTATTCCCAGATGTTTAAAAGCTGTTGTTGATACTGCATGATATTCTACTAAATAATAACTTTGTAAAAATTTAGATTATTTACTAATTTTTGGACATTTTTTAAAAGTGTACGAAGACTTTTGTGAGATAGAATTTCCGGCAATTTTTGGTTTTTGATTTTTTAAAAATCATGTTTAAATATTTTATTAAAAATTTTCATGTAGTTTTGTTGAAAATAGATCACAGATCTTATAATAAAATACCTATTCTGAAATATTAATTCTAACTAATGGAAAATGGCCTATTTCATTGAAAGTCGTAGGTGTACGAACACTTTTGGGAGCCACTGTATACATTTATTAAAAGTTTCAATAATCCTCTCAGTAAATGAAACCACCCACGAAACGACACTAAAAGTTTCAGTAAAATATGAAAAAAATCCGCTGAACAAACTATATTTGACAACGATAAAAACCTTATTTTATTGAAACCAAAAAACCGAATGCCGGGATAACAAGTAAAATGAAAAATAATCGCCAAGAGTTGAAATGCATCGTGAAGCACATATATGTAATTCTTTGGCGTCACAAAATTTGACAGCATTATATTTCTTGCCATTTAATATTCACATTAAAACCATGGGGGAATTATCGAGTCGCGGAACATGTGAAATTGGCGAAAACTTTTTCTATTGCTAAAATTGCTGTCGCCAATGTTTGTTCTTTTGATACTTTGATGGAACTTTTATTGTTTTTTAATTAATTTATACATTTATCTGGCGAATTATTTTACACTTTAATTGATCCTTGGCTGAATACAGTAACATGGTTGCTTCCTAATACTGTTTAGTTTTGATTTGGCGGATTACGAAGTAGCTTAATTTAATTTTCCAATTTTTTTTTTCCATTTTAATGTAACTTTTTATGTTACTTAATGGCTTTTTTTTAAAAATTTGATCTTTAACAAATAATTTAAAAATTTGTGGAACTTATCATGTTTTTTTGTGCAATAATGTATTTATGTGGCGAAGTTTCTCCCCTTTAAATTTCTTCACACATACGTAAACATTAGAATACCGTTTACCTTTATAACAGGCTTGTTTTTATTGTTTTAACTGTTATTATTATTTTTATTTATTTATTTTATCAACAAGCAAAAGTTTTGTTCAAAAGAAAAAAAAAAAAAGCAGGAACTTACCAAAAAAAAAAAAAAAAAAAAACTTTTTCTTGATACAAATTATTAAGCATAGTTCATACGTTTAATAGATCCATAAGATGTAATAATCGTCCATAAGATGTAATGTTTAATTATATAATATTACGCATTATTTCATTCAGAGCCAAATTTCCAATATTTGTTTTTTATTAATTGGAAGCAGAAATTACCCCCTCCCCCCCCCAAAAAAGAAAAAATAACAGTATTTGCAAAACATTTATTCACATACGTTTTCGGACAGAAAACTTCTTTTTAAGCTCGTTTGAAATTGTTATTCAATGTATAATTGAAATAAATGCTCACTCCTATTTATATTTATCGAAGGTTTGCAGTTACATTACTAAAAATTTTTTGAAAAGTTGGAATAATTAATCACAACATTTTTTCATACACGGAATTTACATTGATTTGTCTTCCTCAGCTTATATTCATCTGATTTTGTTTCCAATCTTAATTTTCCTTGAAAACAAAGATTCATATTTTTTCACTTTTTGCTTAAAATATCTTTTCAAACACTTTTCCTCAGGCAGAAAAAACCGCTTTTAATTAACTCAAATACTTTTGAACTCAATTTTGAATAACTATTCTCTTTAAGAATAATCTTATCTGTTGTTTATATAGTTAAAAGTTGCCACAAAATCCACCAGATGTCACTGGAGTCTGACCAGGTTTTTTGTTTGATTGATTGGTTTCATACTACAATTTTTATTGAAATGACTGAGCCTGATAAGACGCGTATCAAGTGAAGCCTTGATTTCAGTAAATAATTTTAAATTAAAGCTGTTTCGTATATTTTTTACAAATGTAATTTTTATGCTATTTTAAAAAGTTTTGAAGGCATCTATAAAATAATGGTAAATTCATTTGGAGCAAGCACTTTTTTTAGAGAAAATTTTCAAAACACGCTGTTTTTTTACCTTGAAACGTCGACTGTCAAATTCGACTTTTTGAAATTGTATAATTAATCCACTTGAGATTAATCACACGTTCTTATAATGGGTTAAAGTTGTAAATTCTATAGATAAAATAAAAATAAAAATGTCATAAAAAAATCTTATAAATCGTTATTCAAATTTAATGGTGCGTAAACGCACCATTGGCCGAATGCATGAACAATAAGCAAAAATTGAAAACCTAGTTTTTATGCAAGGAATCGTACTTTTTTTTTTTCTTTCGCAAATTGTTGTCATTTCATTTAAATTTGTCTAATAGATGTGTCTAAATCATGTGTTCTAATATATTTGTCTATTCTTTTTTCAAAAAAATATGCTAACGACAATAATAGTCACGATTTCAAATTTTCAGCAACCGGCTTGAAAAGATTGTTAGGCATACTAATTCTTTCTGTATATCATTTTCTTCCCCAAGTAGATATGTACTGGTCTTTAGATGAGGATAAAGGACTGCCAATAATTTGGAAAAGCACGAGCCGAATCAGATTTAAAAACATAAAACAAAATATCCATTTATCCGATAACTCTTGCCTTGATAAAACAGACAAGTTTGCTAAATTATGCCCATTTTTTTCGGCATATAAAAAAAAGTATCTACAATTTGGAATCTTTTCTCAAAATTTGTTAATTTACGAAGAGATAGTGCCTTATTTTAAAAGGCATTCAGCAAAAATGTTCACAAAGGGATAGCCAGTAAGGTTTGGATTCAAACTTTGGTGTTTGTGCTCATCAAACGGATACCATTTCCAATTCATTCCGTATGGAGGTGCTGAGACTAGTAGTAATCAACAGAAAATGCCATTAGGAACAAGTGTTATTATGAAATTACTTAGCGTTGGTCTAAAACCTGAAATGCACAAAATATATTGTGATTACTTTTTTTCTTCCTACAGTTTATTCGAAATTTTTAAAGAAAAGTTTTTTTTTTTTTTTGCATCTGCAACAGCTCGCGAAAATCGCACTGCTAAATGTGTATTGAATGACTCCAAAAATATGAAAAAAAAAAAAAAAAACCTCGGGGTTCCTATGATTTTGCATTCAACAAGGGTACAAAGAAATTGGCTATCAAATAGAACGACAATGCTGTAGCAACGATTGTTACCAATAATGGGACCGTTTTGCCAATTGTAAATGCCAATTCGGTACAAATAACACATCCAAACAAGGGTCGTCCATCATCCACAGCTCTACCGAAAGAAATACGGACTGATAGAATCGCATATACCATAAATGAACACGAAGATAAAGCCCGCAGACGATGTAAAGTGCGCAAAAACCACACGATTTATTTGTGCCTCAAATGCACAGTCCATTTACATCCAAAATTCTTCGAAAATTTTCATTTAAAAATGTAAGAATTCGACTAAGAATTATATTGTTCCACGGAAATATTTGTTCATTGATTTGGCCAATGGTGCGTATACGCACCATTTTATTTTTTTAGTTAAATATTTTTTATGCAAGAAACTTTTTTTGTGTGTTAATGGATGTATTTTAAACCCAATTTTAAGAAAATATTACCACATTTTATAAAATTTCTATGCTCGGCGTGAAATTGGTTAATCCCGTCTAACTAGGGCAGTCATAGTCAAAATGAAAACAATAAGCTAAATAAATAAGCTCAGTAAATTTTTAAACTGGTAGTAAAAAATATTTTTCACAACATTGAGAAATCCGCATTCATGCAACTTTTAGCAATTCAGGAAACGTTTCCACAAAAATGAGTGAATTTCCCAGGAAATTGATGAAAACTTGTGAAATCCCGAAACGTTGCCCGAAACTGATCTGTGACGTATTTAAATTTCCTTACAGTGTAATACGAATCAGTAACTATTCGGTGAGTCTAGCGAATACCAAATAACAACCAAATAATCGTTTAATCGCTAACTTCTTCACTTAAAAACATTTGTCATGAGAATACTTTATACTTAAAAGCAATAATGTAGCTCCACACATAAATCTTACGTTGTCAACTTATTTTTTTTTCTTTAAAATGCATTAGTTTATGGATACAATTATTGAAATACGTTAATTAAAAGAGCACAGTAATCACGTTGCTATTTACCACAATAAGCATCGGTGGCTTTTTGGTGAGTTGATCAACTGCCGAATAGTAACGAAATAATCGTTTAATTTAATTGGTAATCCCTTCCCATAAAAAAGAGTTAAAAGAATGTTTTAAAAATGATGTGATTTAAACACCACGTATAAATTATACAAACAATCGACTTATTTTAAATTTTCAAAATTTTATCAACTTTTGATACATTTTTTAAAATACACTGGAAAAAAAATTCAGAAACGTTCTTAAAAGATAATGAGCAGCTGCTAATGTGCCTTATTTCTGCCAGTAACATATTATGGCCAAAACAGGAACGTTTTTCGATAAGTAAGCAACCCTCCTACCTTGGGATCTTTCTAAAGAATCCAAATTTCAGGATCTGAAGAAAGGCAACGTCCATGAGCTTAATAGAACACACTAGTAATCTTTAAACTGGTAGATAAAAATATTTTTCACAAGAGCGAAAGTCTACTTTCGTACAACTTGTACAAATTCACAAAACCTTTTTGAAAGATACTTGATTTTCACAGGAAATTGATCAAAACCTGTGAAAACCTAGAACGTTATCTGCAACTAATCTGTGACGGTTAGGAATTTTCTTACAGTGTAGGTTGTTTAATTGAACTGCAAAATAATCACATTGTAAGTTACCATCACACCGAACGTAGTTAATATGAAACTTTTTTTGTATTTATACATATTCCAGCCGGTGAAGATGACAGTTTTGTGCGAGTTTATAAACCATTTCAAAATGTCACCGTACCTTTTTGTTTCAGTATATTTTCGGAGCCGAAATGAAACGATCATGGACATTTTCCTCAACTTAATATCTTCTTGATGAGCTTTGGAGGCGTAATAAACAATATTAACAAAATCTTTTGCATGGAAAAAACCGTGTACAGCATTTCCGATATTATCATTTAAATTGTTTTCACCGTAGGCAAATAATTTTGAAAAAACTTGAAAAACGACGATGAACTGAACTGAATTCAAGAAGATCGCTGGTAGCGACAAAGCAGCTTCCGTTAACTTGGCGACTTTTTGGATTTCTTCGTAACTATCCATAAAATCTTGCAAGGCGCTGCCAATTAAAGTTTTGGATAAGGGTTTCTTATATGCAGATGCAAAACGTAGAACGAATATTTTGTTAGTGTCCAATATTATTTCGCTTAAAGCATCATACGAAGAAAAGAAGTGTATAGACATAAGGTAGACCAATCCCATAGTCACCGGTTGCACAAAGATGAGATGCACACTACATATAAACTGCTTGGTGAGTTTCTCGAAAGTATTTTCATCGCTAAATGAAATCGCAATGAAATACTTGTCTGTTAGTAGATCATAAGCAAAAATAAAGTAAATGAAAGCGATAATGTTTATTAAGTATACAAAAAGTCCTAACATCACCCACGAGTTGGACTTGATTCGAGACTTTCTGAGAGCTTCAAAATGTTTCTTTTCCAGCCTTTTTCGTATTATCAAAAGTTCCTTCGTTTGGTGCCTGTTTTTAAATAAAGCTATCCAGATGCATAATACAGTGACATACCATAAGATGTTTGATGCGTAAACCTTTTGACAGTTCGAGTCTGGGCACATTTGCATAGACCACCAAAACTGCCCAATCCCGTGGAATGTTCTAAAAAGCACCACAATTGCTAAGAAACAGTGGAGAATTTTTACTGCAGCTGATTTCTTTCTCCTAAAGTACCAAATGCCTGGTACTCCTAATACTGACAGAATTTTTAGAAGGTAATTGGACTTCGAAAACTTTCTGAAGCAAGAAGTGCAGCAGGATTTCCTTTTTGCAGTGGCGTGGGAAACTTTCCGATTGTTCATCACTTTCTCTGGATATATTTTCAAAAATTTACTTTTTTGGTTAAATTTCATGATAAGCAACTGACACTTTTGTCGAATAAATCATAACCTCCAAGACAAGATAAAATGCTCACTTTTTTGGAAGTTCTGTTCTTTTGAAAAGTTTCGTAATGTCCAAAATTTTGACACAGGCTGGTACTGCTTTAAATAATAATTTCTGGACACATTTTCAAAAATTACGGCAATTTTTCACCTAGTAAAACTTGCGTTTCAGTACATCAAATCTTAGCAACAGAAAGTTGTATTTATTCTTAAAATTTGGAAAAATACAGCGTATATTTTTCATGAGTCGGGAGAAGTATTTTATAGAAAGAAAGCTCACTTTTTACGCAGAAAGAAAGCTATTTCATTGAGACTAAATTATTTTCCTACCTAAAATTATTTTAATAACGTTTGGTGAAATAATCGGATAAATGTAGCTGCTTTGAAACATGTAAGCAAAATTGGGCTTGTCTAACAGAAAGTAGCACTTTTGTTCAATTGAGAAAAACTTCCTCAAATCAACTTAAATAGCATTCAACTTAAATATCATCCGGCGAAAATTCATACAAATACATTTTAAATCACAAAAAATAAAATAAAAAAATCTGTAAATAAAAAGACTAATTCATCAAAAAAATGTTTCTATAACATATTTTCCATCAATGTATTTTTTGCAATTGTGATGTCTTAAAATTCTTTTTAAATATAAATCTTACCGAAATTTTTATATTTTCCTTTTTTGAAAAGAAAAACGAACAAGTTCTTTAAAATTAAACATTTCTGAAGTAAGCTCTCACATACAGTGTGGATTATCAGTAATTTATCGGCCCTGAAGATGACGATTTGAAAATTTCACTTATAGTAATCTTCCACAAAGTCTACTCAAATGTTCCTTCTAATAATCCAATAAAATTTCACTCCTTATGCAGGATATGTACTGCCAATACATGCATTAGTTATGGAAAATAAGGAAATTATAAATTGAAGGGAAAACCGTTTTGAATCGTGTTGTATGAATATATTTCTACGCTAATATCGACTGTAAATGGCATTCATTTGGTTCAAATTCAACAATAACTCAGAGATAATAAACGGAAGAAAGAAGTTAACTTCTTTAAAATTATAATTAATCCTAAAAGCAAATATTTACTTTTCACTCTTTCTGAATTTCAGTAGAAATTACATTTAAATATTTCCACTAAGCTATGTTTACTTACTTTAACCACAAAGATGTGCTGAAGCATTAAAATCAATGTTGTGATATTTGCTATTGGGGAAAATGGCAAACAAGCGAATGATTTCCTAAATCAGAAATATTTTGAAAATATCATTAGTTGATTGATTGCATTATATTAAAATCTTTTAATTTCTGTTTTTTGTTGTTTCTCGTACGATTAGATAAGTGCTTATTTTATTTTCTATTATTAATGTTTGCATTAGATGATGAAAAACAATTCGGAACTCCAGCGCTCGAATACGCTACCTTGCGGTGATTTACAAAACTGCAAATGAAACTAAAACATTGCCACGTTGCGTTCCACGTGTGTCTGTTGACGTAAACACAGGCAGTTTGTTCTGAGTATTTATTAACGCAATCGATGAGTCTTAGTTTGCTTTCAGCTACAGAAATTAATTCGTCCCTTAGTAGTATTCTCGAGCTTCTCAAAATAATGTTAGTTTTCATTATTTCCTTAATAATTGGTGAAAGCGAAAATTCTGGATTAACAAACTTGGATAACGTTATACAAGGTAAAAATTTTTATTGTTTTGTATGAATTAGTAAGAATATGGGTTTTTTTTTAATCTTAAATTAATTAAACTTACCATATTTTGCAGCAGCATTTAGTTGGAATGGACAGTATGCAAAATATTTTCTTGAATATATTATCGTAGAACAAAATGAATAACCGAGAAAGAATTTACTTTATTCCTTTTATTCTCAACTGAAAGGTTTCGCCAAATTTGTTTAGGGTTATAGTTTTAGTATAGTGCGAACAAAGTAGCCTTGGCGAGATTTCGCGTTTTTAGTTAAACCATTTTTAATTTTTATCATGAGTGGAATAAAATGGTAGAAAGATTACAGAATTCGATACGTGAAAAGAAATAATGGTCAATCAACTGAAAAGAAAACTACCACCATATATCCGTGAGAATTTTGTTGATGATTTGCATAACATGACACAATTTAATCGTAACTCAGAAATTAGAAAAATCGAAACAGAAAAATTTTAAATTAACCGATTCGGGAATTCGAGAGAAATAATTCAGCTACAAATGGAAAACAATAAGCGCTAGCCAAGCAAGGCAAAAAAGTATCATCTTCTTTCGATAACAATTTGTAATGTCATATTGAATTTTCTAGAATTAATTGTTATTCTTGTCAGGCCACAATTATTATTTAGTTTTATCAAGAATTGATAAATATCGAATTCAACATGGTGGAAATAGCTGCTTAGAACTACGAACTACGTAGTTTGCATTAATCTTTGACGTTTAGTAATGCTTCTTGAATTCTTATTTCTTTCTACGTGGGCCAGAATATCCACAAGACTTTGAAAATTAATTTAAAAAGAATAAAGCGAAAAAATCATACGTACGAACAAAAATCACAACACTTTTAGCATTTTCTTCGTTACCATGTGCGTTTGTTTTAGTTTTTAAGTCCGCCATTAGACAGTGACTTCAGTGCTCCCTATAGTTCGTTGGAGTTGCGAATAAACATACTCTATACTTTCGTTTAACAAAAACATTTTTCTTTCATTTAATAATAGCAATTTTATGCGGAATTTTCTTTGAAATAAAAAAAAAAGGTGGTTTGCGGAATTGCTCTTAAATAAACTGAAATCATTTTATTCTTGTTTTAAAAATGTAAAGAGATAAATTTACAAAATATAATGTAAAAATTCGATGTAGATGTGTGCTTGTTTAGTAAATAAGTAAAATAATTAATATGAACACAATAATGAACTTGTTAAATTTAGCGATGGGAAAAAATGTAAACGTGGTCCCCATTTAAGCTAAAATAGTTAAGAAAGTTTTGAAACAATTATTATTACAATCATTATTATTTACATTTTATTTTGAAGATTAGATTTGGTATTACATAACATTTACTGTTTACAATCTAGATTTTTTTCCTGTTTCATCTATTAAATTTTATTTACTATTCCTCAATACGAAAAAATAAAAAAATATACACTGAAAAATCAAGTTTCCTTGTCAAAAAGCTTCCTGAATTGCTACAAGCCGCACGAATGCAGACTTCTCACTGTAGTAAAAAATATGTTTAGCTCCCAGTTTAAAGATTAACTGCGCGTATTTACAAAGTGTGCCCGCTTCAGTCCGATTGTGGACCGTCCAAGACTGCTAAAGCGTCCAAAGGGTGCAAATCAGTCTATGGACTACGTAGCTTAGCAAGAATTGAGATTCTTTTTTGGCTTTGGCCATGTTTGAAATGCTGCTTTTGAGCTTTCTTCGAAGCGCAGTAAGTTGCCAAACTGTTATAATATACCCACCTAAGTTTAGTCTAAGATTCAAGGGCCACAACTGGCTATAAACGGGGGGAGTTGTGAATATTTTTCAGTAAGGTTACTGAGTTTCAGCGGAAAACGTTCCTGGTTTTTGTAAGATATATTACTGGAAGGAATTGGGAACATCAGCTGTCCATTATTTTCCAGGAACGTTTCTGAATCGTTTTTACAGTGCATAAACGAAATTCGCCGTGTTGAGCATCCGTTACAAATTTGGGAAACCAGTGTAGCATAACACGACAGCCGAACTTGAAATAGCAAAAAGCACAGTTAAAAAAAAAAAGATATATATATATATATGTATATATATATATATATATATGTAACTAGCAGTACCCGCACAGCGATGCCCGTGCTAAAAATTTAATGGAAGTCCGTAGAATAAAAAAAATTGACGCCCTCTCCCCCTCTGATGTGAAATCATCGTTTTTCTTTGTATAAAATGCGTACACACCTTTTCAAAAAAAAAAAAAAAAACCTATTTAAGTTTCTTTGGAATTTAAAACTTTTCGTCAAATCATTAAATTAGATTTATAGTTGCTTTAAAACTCGATTTAGCGAGTGAAGCGGTTTTTACTGCAATTTTAACTATTTCGCCAAATAAACAAAAAAAAAAAAAAGACATCAAATAATATATTTCAAATGCAAAAATAATTCCGCAGCTCTATTGTTTATCGCCAAACTTGCCCAGCAACCACGCTATCATAATCCATCCGCCTAACGAAAAAAAAACGAAAATGTCGTACATTTCACTCGGATAAAAACAAATCAAAAGTTTCTTTACTTTCAAAAGAAATCGCCAAAACAATGAATCACATTAACGGTTGCCTTAAAACAATTATCCTAGACTGAACCTGCTAAGCGCTTAACGTGCAAAGCGACCACGCTACCGGAACCCAGCCTTTTTGCAAGTGAAGCGGATGTTTTTTCTTTGGCAATTATAAATGTTTCGCCAAACAAACAAAAAGGTATAAAATCTCAGTAACAGTAGCTTTAAAATATTTATATATTAAGAGCTGCGTTGCCCGGCTTTGCCCGGTCTACCTTGAGAACAAAAATTGTGTCAAGTGACATGTATTAAACAATTAATTAAAAGAACAACTTAATAACTTAAAGAATAACTTAAATAAAAGAAAAAAAAAACACCATGCAAAATTACCTTTCAAACAATGACGACAGATATTAAAATACTTTTAAGAAATTAAAATGCGAAAGATGGATTTTAAAAGCGTAACCATGGAAACATGAAGTAAAATAAGTTTAAGAAATCAGATGCAAAGGTTTCAAAAAGCGTAACAATGGAAACGCGAAAATAAAATGGTTGACAACCTGAATCAAAATGACACATTTCGAAATTGATTTAAAAACGCTTGTAACTTTTTTTCCTTTGAAGATAGAAGCTAATTTTTTCGACCAATGGTCGAGAGAGATCTGGAGTAAAAAATCTCGCTTTCTCCAATGCTGTCAAAAAGAAAACTGTGGGACAATTCCTTCACTTTTTACTGATAGATTTAATGAAGAAAGTATTGCCTAAATTTCAGTTAAGCCTAAAAAAGTTTGAGCTAAAAACGCAAATAACTCCCGCCGTAATTAAGTTAGAGCATTGAAATAAATTGTTTAGAACGCAGAAAATTCTTTTCTTTTTAACGATATATAATATTAATATGTGCAAGTAATTTTTCACTCATTTAATAGCCAATAATAGGCAATTTACGTGAAATTCGGGCCTAAATTTGAATAAAAAAAAGAACTATTCATCGGATTTTTTTCGAATTATAGCCTATGTTACTCAGTAAGAAAGCACCTTTCATATAGTGAAAGAATTTTTCAAATAGGTTCAGTGGTTCTGGAGATTACCTCGAACATATAAACACACAAAAATCCGCCTTCTCTCTTTATAATATTAGTAAAGATAATAATAAATATCAACTAGTATGTTGTGGTCATCACGAAACTTTCTTCTATATTTTTCTTTTTTTTTTCCTAATCTCTCCCCATACTTGACGAGGAAGCAATATTCCCAACAAAAGCAAAATTATACATGGAAAAACTTGACGACCATCCCAATGTCTGAATTATTGCAAAAGCAAAGCAAAGAGCGAAAATTGAAAGTTATTTTAAAAGCCTTGCTTGAATTAATTACAAATATTTTATTTGTTAACAAACATAAGATGGCAACAGTTAAAAATTTTAAATTATTGAGATAATATTTCCATAGACTAATAATAAGAATAGACCGAGCTATGGTAACCCTTTTGCTGCTCATAAACCAAACCATGTCACTGGTGGATATCCTAGCAACAGCGGGCGTTGATCGTAGCAGACGATCAACGCCCGCGAGAAATAAAATAAATAGAATTGATGGAACACGGAAGAATGATCTTTTATGGAGTCCGATTTGTAAATTTGTTATTCTAAGTTGTAAATATTTTGTTAATATAGTGAGTTTTTCGTTTAGATAGTATTGTGCATTTTCTTTAGTCAATTTCAATAACTCTCTAAGCAATTAAATATGCAAGCGCCCAAAAAGAATCGGCAAACGGTAAGATACAACCTACAATTTCAATTTAAGATACCGATTAGTACATTTTTGCGTTAACGCAAAACGTTTTCGCCATTACGTTTACGCCAACGCTGACGTAGTAATTCCGAATGAAATAAAAGTTACTGAAAACTGTGACCAAAAAAACTATTACTAATGTCAAAATAATGCATAACTAAAAAAAAACTAGTATGTTGTGGCCATCACGAAACTTTCTTCTATATTTTTCTTTTTTTTTTCTGATCCCTCCCCATGCTTGACGAGGAAGCAATATTCCCAACAAAAACAAAATTACACATGCAAAAACTTGACTACCATCCCAATGTCTGAATTATTTTAAAAGCAAAGCAAAGAGCGAAAATTGAAAGTTATTTTAAAAGCCTTGCTTGAATTAATTACAAATATTTTATTTGTTAACAAACATAAGATGGCAACAGTTAAAAATTTTAAATCATTGAGATAATATTTCCATAGACTAATAATAAGAGTAGACCGAGCTATGGCAACCCTTTTGCTGCTCATAAACCAAACCATGTGACTGGTGGATATCCTAGCAACAGCGGGCGTCGATCGTAGCAGACGATCAACGCCCGCGAGAAATAAAATAAATAGAATTGATGGAATACGGAAGAATGAGCTTTTATGAAATCCTATTTGTAAATTTGTTATTCTAAGTTGTAAATATTTTGTTAATATAGTGAGTTTTTCTTTTGGATAGTATTGTGCATTTTCTTTATTCAATTTTAATAACTCTCTAAGCAATTAAAGATGCAAACGCCCAAGAAGAATCGGCAAACGGTAAGATTTTTACATACAATTTCAATTTAAGATACCGATTAGTACATTTTTGCGTTAACCCAAAACGTTTACGCCATTCCGTTCACGCCAACGCTGACGTAGGATTTCCAAATGAAATAAAAGTGACTGAAAACTGTGATCAAAAACTAATTACTAATGTCAAAATAATGCACAACTAAAAGAAAAACAGTTCAATCTCTGCACCTGGAAAAAAAAAAATTATAATGAAAACACATTCCGTCTTAAAATACATGTTGAGTGCCAAACTATAGATAATGTTGCCATCTAGCAACCATGCTGCCAAAGTTTTCGCCAAGCCTTCCACCAGTCACATGATGTATCCATGAACCAAATTTTTTCATCAGCAAGTCTGAGAAAGCTCGGTCTACTCTTATTATTAGTCTATGGATAATATTTCCAATCATTTCCATACAATTAAAATCACGAGAAATACGCAGACGACAATCTATTACGATTTATCTTTCTTATTGTTGCATTAATAAAGCTATTTTTATTCGCAAAAAAAAAAAAAAAAATCAACACCTCTTGGAGCGATTGGCGTCAAAATTGAACCAAAGCCTGTTTACGTATGGATTCACATGTATTCCAAATTTCAACCAGAACGTAGCATTACTTCTTGAGATAGGGTACTCACAATGGAAAAAAAGAACGGGCGATTGCGCTACCCCCTTTTTAGCTGTTGACACCAAAATAAAATCAGCTCTTATACCCACTAAGGGCTACATGCCGATAAATTTTTCTTTCATTCCGTTCATTATTTCTTGAGATACAGCAGTCACAATTGACGACAGAAAAACGTTCTATAGCTCAACCCCCGTTTGAGTTATTGACACCAAAATTGAATCAGCACCTGTTCCTGTTAATGGCAACATATGGACCAAATTTTGTTTGATTCCGCCAGTTACTTCCGGAGGAATAGCAAGCACGCGTAACTCAAAAAACGTCCCATTGCTCCACCCCCCTTGGAGGAATTCGCGCGAAAAACCAATGGGGCCCGTATGGGGGTTCACATACGGGCACATATGTGTACCAAATTTCGTTCGATTTCATGCGGTAGTTTTTGCTGTAGAGCGGCCACAAAAAACTGGTCACACACAGACGTGACACACATACATACACACACACACACACACACATACATACATACACACACACACAGAGACAGACAGACATTTTCCAAAAATAGTCGAAATGAACTCAGCACACCTCAAAACGTTCGAATCCGTCAAAATTCGAAATTCGAAAATTTGCACGAATCCAATACTTTCTTCTATATATTAGATATAGAAGAAAGTAAAAATGTGGATTACGCTTCAAACTAATGACTTGACTTAAATGATATGATTTTTTAATTTCATCCTTGGAATTGTTTTGTTAAAACTGCAAATAAAAATAACTTTATAATTACTGTTATTTTTCATTTATTTTTGGTAACAATTAAAAAACAACTACGTGACTTCCGCCTCACAAAAAAGCTTGCGGATCAGAATTTCAAAGCCCTCGCATAAGAAGTTTCATTTCAAAAATAAAGTGATTGAACGCCACACATAAACTTAAAAATTTTATCAGTTTTGGATGCATGTTGAAATAGGTTGTTTAATTAAATTGCAAAATAATCACATTGTACGTCACCATCACTCCAAACGTAGTTAATATGAAACTTTTTTTGTATTCATACATATTCCACCCAGTGAAAATAATAGTTTCGTGAGAGTTTATAAACCATTTCAAAATGTCACCGTACCTTTTAGTCTCAATATTTTTCCGGAGCCGAAATGAAATGACCAGAGACACTTTCCTCAAATTAATATCTTCTTGATGAGCTCTGGAGGCATAATAAACAATATTAACAAAATCTACTGCATGGAAGAATCCATGGACAACATTTCCGATATCATCGCTTAAACTGTTTTCACCATAGGCAAATATCTTTGAAAAAACTTGAAAAACGATGATGAACTGAACTGAATTCAGGAAGATTGCCGGCAGCGACAAAGCAGCTTCGGTTAACTTGGCGACGTTTTGAATTTCTTCGTAACTATCCATGAAATCTTGCAAGGCATTACCAATTAAAGCTTTAGATGAAGGATTCTTATACGCAGACGCAAAACGTAGAGCAAATGTTTTGTTAGTGTCTGATATTATGTCGCCTAAAGCATCATACGAATAGAAGTAGTGTGCTGACAAAAAATATACTAAAATCAAAATCACTAGTACTACCAAGAGGAAATGCACGCTGCATATAATCTGCTTGATGAGTGTTTTGAAATTATTTTTATCGCTAAACGAAATCGAATTGAAATAGTTGTCTGTTAGTAGATCATAAGAAAAAAAAAAGTAAGTGAAAGCGATTACCGTTCATAAAGTATACGAAAAGTCCAAAGATCACCCACGAGTTGGACTTGAATCGAGGCTTTCTGAGAGCTTCGATGTGCTTCTTTTCGAGCCTTTTTCGAATTTTTAAAAGTTCCTTCGTTTGGCGCCTCTTTTTAAATAAAGCTATCCAAATAAGTAATATAGTGGCATAATATAAGATGTTTGATGCGTAAACCTTTTGACAACCCGAGTCTGTACACATTTGCATAGACCACCGTATTTTCCCAATTCCGTGGAATGCTCTTAAAATCACTACAAAAGCAAAGACAAAGTGGAGAATTTTTACTGCAGCTGATTTCTTTCTCCTGAAATACCAAATACCTGGTACTCCTAATATTGACAGAAGTATTAGGAGGTAATCGGACTTTGAAAATTTTCTGAAGCAAGATGTACAGCAGGATTTCTTTTTTGTAGTGGCGTTGGAAATATTCAAATTTTTCATCACTTTCTCTGGATATATTTTCAAAAATTTATTTTTTTGTGTTAATTTCATTAGGAGCAATTCAAAAGTTTTATCAAATTAATCTTTGCTTTAAAAATTTGTCTCTAAGACAAGGTAAAATGCTCCCATACTTTCTGAAACGTTTCGTCCTCTGCAGGATTATGACACAAGCTGGTATTGCTATTTTTAAAAAAAATCAATCGTTCAACAAAGTGTTGGAATTAAAGAAAAAACGAAAATCTGTGTATTTTGCAACAAAATCGAGAGAGCTTTGAATGCATCAACATTTATTTTCTCAAGTAACGTTTTCAGTCTCTTCTCAGTTAAAATATATTTAAAAATGAAAACCAATTCCAGTTTTTTTTTTAAATAACAATCTCAGCACACATCTTTAAAAATTACGGCAACCTTTAACCTTGTAAAGAAGCGACAATGGGCTGAAAGCTAGCGTTTCAGTCTATTAAATCTTCCCAATTGAAACCTGTATTTATTTTGAAAATCTCTAAAAATACAGCGAATGTTTTTAATGAGTCCAAAGAAGTATTTTGTTGAAAGAAAGCATTAGTGATTTTCATTTTTTAAATGCAAAGTTTCTCTGAAAATAGAGAGATCGTGATTTCAATATCCATAAAAAAATTCCCTTTTTACGTAAAATGAAGACTATTTCATTGAGAGGAAATTATTTATATACCCACAATCAGTTTACTTACGTTAAGAGAAATACTTGAACAAATGTAGCTTTTGTGAAAAAAATTAAAAAAAATTTAGCTTGACTAGCAGAAAATAACGCTTTTATTTAACTGAGAAAAACTACGAATTTTATATAAATGTTACGCAATGAAACAGAATTTGAAATGCTAAAAGCTACTGAAATAGTAATCGGCAGAAATGTGTGCTAAAACATTAAAATAACAAACAATCTAATACTTAAAACAAAAATTGGAAAAGAAGACAAAAGAAAGAAAAAAATCCGAGTTCATAAAAATAAATGTTTCTGCAAAAAATGTTTATCATCAATGTTGATATTTTTTGCAATTGTAATTAACAAGGCTTAAGATTTTTTAAGAAATAAACTTTACTTTCATTTTGTTTAATATTTTTCTTTAAAGAAATAAGCAAATAAAAAAAAAAAAAAGAAGAAGAAAAAGAAACCTTACAAGTACTGTGAAACTAAACGTTTCAGAAGTAAGCTCTTATATGCAAAGTGGATTATCAGTAATTTAGCAGTTCATAAGATGACGTTTTGATCACTCATGTCCACTCATGGTAATCTTCAACCAAGTCCACTCATTTTCGTTCCTTATGCAGGATATGTACTGTAAATGCGAGTGTAGATATTTCCATTGTTGTTTGTGAGTTTTTTTTTTTTTTTTTTTTGCAAGGAGTAATATATTATTTTAAAAGTATAAATCTTACTGAATTTTTGTTCAATATCTTTCTTTAAAAAAAAAGAAGAAAACCTTACAAGTACTTTGATATTAAACGTTCCTGAAGTAAGCTCTCATATGCAGAGTTGGTTAGCAGTAATTTGTTAGCCCAGAAGACGGCGTTTTGAACATTTTCACTCACAGGAATCTTCAAAGGTCTAATCGAATGTTCCTTCACAAAATCTATTGCAATTTTCGCTCCTTATGCAGGATATGTAATGCAAATAGCCGCTACAAGTACTTTGAAATTAAACGTTTCTGAAGCAAACTCTCGTATGCAGAGAGTATTATAAGTAATTTTTCATTACAGAAGATGGCGTTTTGCATATTTCACTCACGGTTATCTTCAACCAAGTCTTCTCAAATGTTCCTTCACATAATGTAATGCAATTTTTGCTCCTTATGCAGTATATGCAAAGGTATTCCCATCAATGTTTGTATTTTCTGAAATTGTAATCAACAAGCATTAAGATTTTTATGCACAAGCCTTAAGATTTTTTAAAAAATATAAATATTACTGAAATTTTGTTTAATTTTTTTTCTTAATAAAAAAAGAAAAAAAAACTAAAGAAAAAAGAAAAAACCTTACAAGTACTTTGAAATTAAGCGTATCTGAAGTAAGCTCTCGTATGCAAAGTGCATTATCAGTAATTTATCATCACAGAATTTGACGTTTTGAATATTTCACTCTCAACAATCTTCAACCAAGTCCACTCAAATGTTCCCTTACATATAATAATGCAATTTTTGCTCCTTATGTAGATATGTACTGCAAGTAGCGAGTACATATCTTAGTTATGCCAATAATGAAGTTAAAAATTGACAGGAAAAACGTTTCGAATCGTGTGTTACTTGAATATTTTTAACGCTAATATCAACTGTAAATGACATTGATTTGTCTCAAATTCAATAACTAAGAAATAATAAATGGAAGAAAGAAATTAACTTCTTCAAAGTTATAGTTAGTCCTAAAAATAAATATTTACTTTTGATTCTTTCTGATTTTGGTACAAATTACATTTAAATATTTCCATTGAGCTATGTTTACTTACTTCAACCGCAAAGATTTGCTGAAGCATTAAAATCAATATATTGCGACATTTTCTATTCGGAGAACAGGCAAACAAATGCGAATGATTTCCTAAATTAGATATATTTTGAAAATATCCTTAGTTGGATAATTATATTGTATTAAAATCGTTTAATTTCTGTTTGCTGTTGTTTCTTTTACGAAGAGAGAAGTGTTTATTTTATTCCTTATTATTAATATTCGCAACAGAACAATAAACATACAATATACTTTCGTTTAATAAAAGCCAATAGCAATTTTACATTTTTTTTTTTGTAAATATTAAAAGGCCGTTTGCTGAATTGCTCCAAACTTTATTAAAATCATTTCATTCTTGTTTCAATTTCATGTAAAGAGAGAAAAATTTACAAAACTATTATTTATTATAAAAAAACTTTTGCATAATGTAATGTAAAAATTTAATATAGAAGTACGTATTGTTTAGTAAATAAGTGAAATAATTAATATGAACACAATAATGAACTTGTTAAATTAAGCGAAGGGAAAAAAATAAAAACGTATTCCCAATTTAAACATAAATAATTAAGTAAGTTTTGAAACAATATGAATTTTTTCTATTATTATTATTATTATTATTGTTATTGTTATTGTTATTATTATTATTATTATTGTTATTATTATTGTTATTATTATTATTATTGTTATTATTATTATTATTATTGTTGTTGTTGTTGTTATTATTATTATTATTATTATTATTATTATTATTATTTTTGAAGACTAGATTTGATACTGCATAACCTTTAATGCTTACAACATTCATTTTTACTTCTATTATATTCTATTTATTGTTCCTCAAAACGAAAAATAAATAAAATCCGCCATGTTCATTCGCAACAAATATGGGTATCCTAAGATAAGCATCACACAATATCGAACTTTCAACAGCAAATGGCACACTCAAAAAATAGAGAGAGAGAGAGAGAGAGAGAGAGAAGGAAAAAAAAAGACGATAAAGGGGGGGGGGAGAGAGGCAACAGCGAGTACATCTCAGTATTGTATTACACAGTTGTTGGATTTATACTGCAAATTAGTTTGCGGTTTAGTTGGAGAAATTCAAAATATTTTTGATTTTGAAAGAAAAGTTATATGCAGTCGAGCCTGCTTAATGGAATATCGGATAATATAGTATCCCGCTCAATGTAATAAAATTTCAATGTACTACACCGTTGATGTGTGTTATTTTTATCCCGGATAATGGAATGTCCCGCTTATTAGAATAATTTTTCCTGGCAAATTGCCTATTCCATTAAGCGGTCTCGACTGTATTCCCTCAAATGCGTAGGGGAGGTAAGTCCAAAGTGGGTACGCTAACTTTCAAAGTAAAAAAAAGTTTTGTTTTACTCTAGACACTTTTTTGGCATTTATAATTTTCCGTAGTTATCATTGTTTGTATTTAAACGAAGATTTCAGGAAAATACAGGGTGGCGCAAAAGTAATGTCATAATTTGAACTTACTCCATTTTTGCAGATCGCGCCAAATGTCACTGTGCTTTGATATTCATGATGTAGACATATATAGTGAATTAGTTGTCAACAAGCCATGGAGCGATACACACCTCAAAAACGTGGACTTATTGTTAGCTTGTTTCACAAATTTTAAGTCTGTTGTTTTAATGCAACGTGAACTTTGTCGTCGTTTTCCCTGTCGTCGTGTTCCATGTGCTCGAACAATTAAGGGGTTTACCACAAAACAAACCACGAACTTTGGAAGTCTTCAGAGCTCACATTGAAGAAGAAATCGCCAATTAGGAGCCAGACGTTTTGCGAGCAACCATTAATAAAATAATAGTTTAAAAAACTAAAAAAACACGCTTTCGTAGCAAAATGAACTAAAAAGTGAAAAATAATCTTTGGATGATAGTAGTTGACCAATCACTTAATTTTAATGTAATACAAAAAAGCGTAAGGTGCTGTCTATTTACATTTTTGCTTGGACAACAAATGGAAGAAATTCAAGACAACTGATAAGAAGACCCCCACGCTTTTTGTATTACATTAAAATTAAGTGATTGGTCAACTACTATCATCCAAAGATTATTTTTCACTTTTTAGTTCATTTTGCTACGAAAGCGTGTTTTTTTAGTTTTTTAAACTATTATTTTATTTTTCTGCTTTTTAGTCTTATGTTGGAGAATTATCAAGCGACGAAATTATTTATAAAACGAGTGCGAGGTAATATCTTAAAGTTAAGACAAGGGCACCCCGATAGGAAGCTACTGTGAGTCATCGATGTATGTTTGCAGAAATCATATTTATATTACTTTGAAAATTTGAGATGCATTTGAATGAAAGTTTTGTTCAACAATGGTCTGATCAGCAATGAATTTCCAATTGAAGGCTCACCTAAATTTTGGCATGAAATTAGTTAAAAACAATTATATTTCATGTTCTAATTACCTTGGAACATTGGAACACATTTTGTCTGATGCAGAAAAATTAAAGGTTTTTGTAGATATTTTTAAATAATTTTTCCAAGCATTTTTTGATGTATTTTTAAAAATATTTCCTTTTTCACATTGTTGGATTTATGCCAAAATATTGATTAAAATTGGAGGAAACTAACAATTAAAAGGGTTAATTAATTAATTTGATTATAGAATATTGCATTGTCATCGGGTCTGAGATCGCGTGCCAAATTTCAAAAGAATCCGATCGCAGGAAGTGGGCGAAATTTGAGCTGCAAGATTCCATTACAAGATACATACATACATACATACATACATACATACAGGTGAAGCTAATAAAAGCGTGTTAAAAATGCCTTAAAACGAGCGCAATTATGCATCAACTCGGAAGGTAATAGCGATATAACTTTTTCCAAGTTATGTCACAAATTTTACACTCTCAAATAAACTTTTCAAATAAGCAAAGCTCTTTTTTTTTTCATTTATAACAAAATGGCAGCTAATTCAAATTATGACATTACTTTTGCGCCACCTTGTAATCTTTAGTATAAAATTACTAAAAACTTAACCGTTCCAAAAACCCACTTTGCGAGGGGGGTGGGGGGGGGGTGGAGGTGGATGCCTAATGCGTTTGGCTGATCTGGGCAAAGCGGGTAGTCAAATTAATTTAATTAATTAGTCAAAACCAAACCATGACGGTAACGTAGCTCACAGTTTTGACATAAAATGCTATCGACACAAATCAATGAAACCATTCTCAACTGTAGGAAGTTTAGTTTTCCTGCAGTTGTTTCAGACCCAGTTACCATTAACTCAAAGCGAGTAGGCGCCTTTCCATTTGTGCCCGTGAGACTCGTAATTGAATGTAATCGGAATCTCATTTCGCCAGAGGCATTTTCTTTTCTATTTAAGAACAACTTACAAAACAAGCTGAACTAAGTCTTTACCTAGTTTGCACAAATAAAGACCTACCTGCTTTGCCCCAGGACATGAAATTTTTGTATAGATCTTGGGTTTACTCTCTTTATCTTTATCTTCACTAATAATAAAGCTGTAAGTCTCTCTGTCCGGAGGATGTCTGTGGGATGTCTGTGACGCGCATAGTGCCTAGACCGTTGGACCGATTTTCATGAAATTTGGCACAAAGTTAGTTTGTAGCATGGGGGTGTGCATGTGCACCTCGAAGCGATTTTTCGAAAATTCGATGTGGTTCTTTTTCTATTCCAATTTTAAGAAAAAAACTATGATAAATTACGAAATTATCATAACGTGGAACCGTAACATGGGCACAAGCCAATTGGCGAGATACGAAATTATCATAACATGGAACTGTAACGTGGGTACAAGCCAATTGGCGAGAAAATTCACCATACATTAATTGTAAATATACAGGCGAACCAAAAGACCTTTTAATTTTTCTATTACGGGCAAAGCCGTGCAGGTGCCACTAGTATGATATAAAACGTCTGCTATTATTGAGTAAGTTGCTTCTTCGAAATTAGAAACATAAATTTCCAAGTATCACATGAACGAAATCTACTCGAGTCAACATTATAACAGTCCATTCAAAAACACCGGGCGTCGTAATAATAGTACAATTTTTAACAAGAAGTTCTGTCTAGAACTAGACGAGCCTACTTTCCCGTATACCCATACTACTTTCTAGTTACAAATAAATTACCAAAATATCCCATGTGAGCTAAAAGAGTTATTCGGGATCAAAGGTCAAAATTTTAGGTGTTTTACATTTTTTCAAAAACGGTAAGTAATATCGAAAAGTACCTCCGACCAATGATTTTGTGTAGATTGTTGATTGTAGATTGTTTTGTGTAGATTGTAGATTTCAAAATTATAAAAATGGTATTTATGATTTTTTTCTCTAAGCCCAAATCAGTTCCCAGATATTGCGTACTCTCAAAAGACAGCCAGTCATTTACGGAATCCCCTCTACTCGCATGACCTTGAATAGCATCTAGTTATTCTAGTCTGTGTGGCGTCATTCACGTACCCAGGGGTGCCCACCCCCTAAGGGCAAGGGCGCACCCCCTCAATATCGCGGAGATTCCCACAAAAGCAAGCCTTCTCCCCAAAATGGAAAAAATTCCGTCTGGACCATGACCCCTTCTAGGTGGGCACCTGACGTATCTGTTTCTTTTAGTTAAACGTGCAGTTCGAGTGAATAAACATATTTATTGCAAGCGTCTACTGTCAATACTTTAGAAAAGTGTCACAATTTTGCTTTATTTGCAATACACTTTTGACTGAAGGTGAAACTGTTGTGCTGGGCAGCCGTGGAATGCCAACTTTAATCGACGCAAGTTTCGGGAGAAGTGTCCGTTACAATTCACGTTGGATTGCAAATATCATACACCCGGAAAAAGTTCAATCTGTGCAGCAAAACGTGAGGACGACAGGCCAGTACTTCAAAAGTAAGTTCACCTCGTACTGGAGCGCGATTGAGTGAATTTGAATCCAGCTTTTGTTTTAAAGAACACTGCTTACTTTGTGGCAATGAAGCGGATGAGGAGGATGAGAAGAAGAAAGCGCAGAATTATGACAGAAAAATTCATTAAGCAGCGAATAAATCCTACTCAAAATTAATACGTGCAAGGGCAGCTTTTGATACATCTCAGAACAATCTTTAGCTAATTTTAAAAGGGATTATTTTAATGTAAGCGTAGAAAATTTATGAATTTTTCTGCGATAATTCTGCGCTTTCTTCTTCTCAGCCTCTTCATCCGCTTCATCGACACAAAATAAGCAGTGTTTTCTAAAACAAAAGCTGGATTCAGATTCACTTAATGGCGCTCTAGTACGAGGTGGACTTACTTTTGAAGTACTGGCCTATTCATTAGGGTGGAGTGAAAAAAATCAAATTCTGATGAACGCTAATAGCCCGGAAAAGTTGCCTTTTGTAGAGATATTTGGTTATGTGAAAGGATTTCGGCTGCAAAAACCATCTTGAGGTGTCGCTCGCGCCTTGAAGTTGACCATTATTGCATAAAACTGGAAAAAGTTACAATAATTTCATCAACTATCAAAGTTTGATAAATTTGATGTTATATTACTTAAGAGCGGGCTTTTTGTGTAGATTGTATAAGATCATTTTAATAATAAACTGTATTTTAAAGGTACACACATGCGTTGAATTTGACCAATATAATGTCAGAATTGAATAACATCGTGTTGCTCCGTACTTATAGAAAAAGTATTAGAAGTTATGATTTGTAAAAGTTTGCTCCCATATTAATTAATTCTTACATCGATACGGAAAAGGTAAGTAATAAAAGCATTTCTTATCAAGTAAAATAAAAGTATTAATTCTCCACTTAGCCCATAACATTGGCTCAAAATATCGAATTTACCTATTATAGAGAACAAAGGTTATGTATAAAAATTTTAAAATATAAATGTGGCTTGCAACAGTCCACATAAGTCACCCATCGAAAAAAAAAGTTGCTAAATAAATTTTAATGATTTTTGAGCCTTCAAACTGTAACCACATTGATTACAATAAAACATAAGTTTGGCGCGTGAGTTGAACTATTTTACTTCCTATAAATTTTCATTCTCGATTGAATTGTGTCTTGATGGTATTGTGGCTTAATATTTTTAGATTCTAATCTGACTCGCATAAATCCATCCCTTTTGGTTAGACAACAAACTGTACCTGACACTTATTTTTCTTACTTTACCTATCGTCTCACTGCTTTAGTATGACATGTAAGGTTTCGTAAACCATACTACTCAGTAGGTACGCCATCGAGCATCATTTCTTTCAAAGTTTTATCGGGAATCCCTTTTTTGAAAGATGGAGCTCAGTTTTACCTGTTCTGTTTATTGATAAGCTCATAGTCTCTCAGCTTCAAAATTAAAATCTCGAATTATAAATTTTCATTGTTTAGTTTAATTCTTCGAACTGGTCGTCATAATCCGTCTCGAAATAAGTTCTCTGATGGTGGTCATCCGCAATACCCAGTGTTTTATTTTTTAGATTCTCAATGTAACCAGCTTGCAGAACAAATGCTGATGATCCAAACATAGTACAATGACAAGTTTGAAGAATTTGATTGGACAACGAAAATTTACAATTTCTGATTTCAATTTCGATGCAGAGAGACTACCTTGAGTTCTTTGATAAGCAGAGGTGAGAAAACACGGATCATCCTCTTAAAAAAGGAATTTTAGATAAAACTTTAAAAGAAATGATGCTTGATGGCGTACCTACTGAATTATATGATTTCCAAAACCTCACGTTATACTAAAGCATTGAGACGATGCGCTAAATTAGACGAAAAAGCGTCCACCAGTTTGTTTTCTAACCAAGAGAGATGGATTTCTTAGAGTCAGATTAGAATCCAGAAATCTTACCCACACTGTATCACTAAGGCCAAATATTGTCAGAAGTCAAGATAATAATGCGAATCGCCAGTCAAACTATGTTTTATTGTATAAAATGTGGTTACAGCTTGAGAGCTCAAAAAACATTAAAAGGGGGATCGTTTTGAAGGGTATTTTTCTCATTTTTTGGAGGGGGTTCTTGCTTTTGGTGGGGGACTCCGTGATATTGAGGGGGGTGCGCCCTTGCCTTTAGGGGATGGGCACCCCTGGGTACGTGAATGACGCCACACGGACTAGAATAGCTAGATGTTATTCAAGGCCATGTGAGTAGAGGGGATTCTGTAAATGACTGGCTGACTGGCTATCTTTTAAGAGCAGGCAATATCTGGGAAATGGTTTGGTCTCAGCAAAAAAATAATAAGGACCATTTTTATAGAGAATTTTGAGTTCTTCAACTTTGGTCGAAGATACTTTTCGATAAAACTTACCGTTTTTGAGAAAAATCCAAACCCCCCCCCCCCACACAAAATTTTGACCTTTGACCCTGAATTACTTTTTTTTAGCTCACATGGGATCGATGGGGACTTTTGACACTTTATTTGAAATAGTAAACTCCAAGGTCTCTACAAAAATTCGGCTTTGTCGGCATTTTTGTTATTTGATCACTATTTTTGTATCTAAATTGACCGGACTAACTGTGGCTGAAAAAATTCGTGAAACCGTCTCCGTGGAGATGGGTGATATTCGTCATTTAGTGAAACTGTTCCAGCCTTTGAGTGGAGTGAAGGCTAATATTACACATTTTTAGGATACCATTGGTGTAGTCATAAAATTAAAATAATAGTTTAAAAACTAAAAAAACACGCTTTCGTAGCAAAATGAACTAAAAGGTGAAAAATAATCTTTGGATGATAGTAGTTGACCAATCACTTAATTTTAATGTAGTACAAAAAACCGTGGGGTGCTGTCTATTTACATTTTTGCATGGACAACAAATGGAAGAAATTCAGACAACTGATAAGAAGCCCCCCACGCTTTTTTATATTACATTAAAATTAAGTGATTGGTCAACTACTATCATCCAATATTATTTTTCACTTTTTAGTTCATTTTGCTACGAAAGCGTGATTTTTAGTTTTTAAACTATTATTTTATTTTCTTCTTTTTAGTTTAACTTGTTTTACGAAAAAATATTCATTTCAACATTGTTCGAAATCTTTTATATTAATGAAATTTGCCCAAAAAAAGCTAATCCATCTGTCATCGATGTATGTGTGCGGAAATCATATCTACATTATTTTGAAAATTTGAGATGCATTTAAATAAAAGTTTTGTTCAACAATGGTCTAAAATGCTCACCTAAATTTCGGCATGAAATTAGTTAGAAACAATTATATTTCATGTTCTAATTGCCTTGGAACATTGGAACAAATTTTGTCTGATGCAGAAAAATTAAAGGTTTTTGTAGATATTTTTAAATAATTTTTGCGAGCATTTTTTAATGTATTTTTTTAAATTTTTCCTTTTTCACATTGTTGGATTTATGCCAAAATATTGATTAAAATTTGAGGAAACTAACAATTAAAAGGGTTAATTAATTAATTTGATTATAGAATATTGCATTGTCATCGGGTCTGAAGTCGCGTGCCAAATTTCAAAAGAATCCGATCGCAGGAAGTGAGCGAAATTTGAGCTGCAAGATTCCGTTACAAGATACATACATACATACGTACAGGTGAAGCTAATAAATAAATAAAAGCGTGTTAATAAAAACAAAACACATTTCATTATTCTGCTATAATTCGTACTAGGAAATCAAGAAAAGGTTTCATCCGACATAGGTTAAAGTCTTCTGTACAACTGTACAAATGAAAGGGGATATTCTATGAATAACATATGGGATAAGGGACTGTATTTAAATGAGCTCAAATTCCAAATTTTCGAATAGGAACCTCTATTTTATTTACTATATAAAATAGTTTTTAAGGCTAAAAGCAGCTAGGCTATCAAATTTCATTGTATTAAGACAAGTAGAGCAAAAGATATTAGCAATAAACGATTCAGGGACCACCACCGCATATAAAATGCTCTTTTCAAGGTCAAAGTTTACCGACCAACGCAAAATAGACGACTAAATTTCATTTTATTTTTTCAAATTAAATACTATAGTTTCTGGCTACAAAACATTGACTTTGTTAATTGAAAATTTTCGTGTTTTGTTAATGTTATTTATTTTTGCTCCTAATTTGGAATTTGCGATATTCTGTTCCGACTTTAGAAACAAGTAGGCATAGTTACATTCATGTTAGACTAAAAGAAAGTACAATGCGTTTGTAAAGGCTATTAAAATTAAAAATGCCTTATAAGTTTTATGTTAATTGTCTATTGTCTAGAAATAATAAATAATTTAATTGTGGAGCAATTAGAGTTAATTTCCCTTATCTAAATTTTCTTAAAAGTAAAAAAAAAAAAAAAAAAAACCCCAAAAGTGGGTAAAATTATTTTTTTTTCTATTGAAAACATCCATAGGTTAAATTTGTCCGGATTGGACCCAATTGAAACCAGTTCGGCCAAACTTGAACAGTACATTAACAATAAGTAGAAATTCTAAATAAAATTACATCGTATCGAAAATATAGGATGAAATTCACCCGTTTTTAGCCTACTTTCCCAGTAAAAGTCAGAAAAAGAAGAAAAAAAGCATGAAAGAAAGCTTAATGCATCTTAAAAATATCGCTAAAAACAAAAAAAAGTCAAAAATAAATAAAATAATTAAATAAATATTGAAAAATTAAAAATTGGAAAGTAGGGTATTGAGATGGGGAAAAATGTCTGTCGGTCTGTCAGTCTGTCTGTCCCCCCCCCCCCTAATAACTTTTGAATGAATAGTCCGATTCGAACAAACTTTTTTTTTTCGAAAGATCTCGGCGAGGAAACCTCATTCCCATATTTCACTTTTTGATTTGAACTATTTTTGTTCAATTTTGAACAGTTCAAAAAAACTTAACATTAGCGCCTACGGGGAAATTCAAGGTAATTCCGAACTGTAAGGAGAATTTGCTTCAAACAAATTTTGTAGGAAAAAGCTTTTGATGAAAAACTTGTATATAAAATATCTTTTAGATTTGAACAATTTTCGTTCATTCTTGAACAGTTCAAATCCCTTAACATTAGCGTCTACGGGGAACCTGAAAGTCATAGTAGATACCGTACTTGAAGACGGATTTTTTTCAAACAAATTTTGTTGGAAATAGCTCTTGACGCCAAACTACAGACTTCGACTCCGAGAATTTAGGGGCACTTGACTCCGACTCCGACTCCTATGCCCGATAATTAATCGGACTCCGACTCCCCGATTTCGACTCAGACTTCGTAGCTTTGGCAAAAAATTATACACGGAGGACAAATGACTGACTCTGATTCTTAGATATTCGACTCCGACTCCTTTACTTCAAAATGAGATTGACTCCGACTCCGACTCCGCAGCTATGGTTTTGACTGAAATAATTATTGTTGATCTGACTTGTTTTTATTTTTACGCTAAAGTTTTAATTTAGGTATTCAGTTTTCGGCGAATAAACTCGAAGTCATTTATGTTTCTACATAAAGATATGCGCAGACGATTTTTTTTTTTTGACAATGAAAATTATTTCTTTAAGTTGATATTTTATTGTTTTTATTTATTTTGGTAAGTGCATTGATTCATTTAAAAAATTGTTTTTGGCAACAGGGGAAAAAGAAACGATTTTTTTTTTGACATGATGTATTTATTTTAATGAGCTTATTAATTTTAATTATCATTTTTTCGTTTTGAAAGCTGTTAAAGATTTTTTTAATGGAAAAAAGTGTATTAGCTGCTTTGTTTAAAAGTTGCTGCTATTCTTTTTTTTTTACGCATTTAATTTTTTTAGATGAGTGAGGAATATTTTATTCCTAGAAATCAGCTTAAAGTATTTTAAAAATATGTTTGAAAAAATTTGCGATTTTAGCTATTTTTGAGAATATTGATCAGGTACTAGGGAAAGTAGGCTCGTCTAGTTCTAGACAGAACTTCTTGTTCTGAAGTGAATTCCGTCATAATTAAGTTTTGTGCCAAAAGGCATTGTATCAAGTTAAACTAATTGCAGCGTGCCATGAGTTCACATAGTTTGTCTTTTGTGTGAGACACAACATGAAATAAAACCTAAAAACAATTTGAAAAGAGCAAAAAAAAAAAAAAAATGTTTTTTTGAAATTACTTAAAGTTTTGGGAGTTAACAAATTGCAGGAATGTTTTTATTTTTTCATAAATATTTAAGCAACAATACAGCGAAGGGAAAATGATGGCATTAGTGAAGCAATGGGATGTTTACACGGGGATTTTTGCTAACGGTCTTTCAAATTTGTGTGTCTAAAAGTTTTGCTGTATTAACAGGGAAAAAAAAAAAAGAATTTTTGACAGCTCGAATTCAAATTATGTTTTCCCAATCACAAGCGTGTGTATGTGTGTATGTAGGCGTTCATGTGTGTACGTGTGTGTATGTGTGTATAGACGTGTGTGTGTGTGAATGTGGGTTTGGGGTCAAAATGTCGCCACCGAAATGTCGCGGGACAAAATGTCGCGGCCAAAATGTCGCCGTTCCAAAATGTCGCCGGACCAAAATGTCGCCGGTCCAAAATGTCGCCGGGACAAAATGTCGCCGGTCCAAAATGTCGCCGGTCCAAAATGTCGCCGGTCCAAAATGTCGTCGGTCCAAAATGTCGCCGGGCTAAAACGTCGCCTGTCCAAAATGTCGTCGGGCCAAAATGTCGCCGGGCCGAAATGTCGCCTGTCCAAAATGTTGTAAATCCAAAATTCGTTTATTCAGTTGGTAAGAAAAATTTAAATGTACAAAAATGATGTTTAACACCAAATTTGCAGAATAAATGGTTACTGCCTTTAATGAATGTCTCCGTTAAAAATGGGACTGGACTAACTGAGTTTCATGATAAATTCTAAAAAGATTATTCCGTTTTGATTCGCAACTCTCGGCTGTTTTTCAGCAAACAAATAGAATACAAGCGTTACGTTATCTTATTTCTTGTGACTCGCTATCTACCAACTGTAAAACGTTCTGACGGCGTTCAGTTCTGACGTTCGCTAAATTATTTTAAACTTTTCTTCAAGAATAGTGTGCGTTTGTATGCGACCGATTTTTTGGGGACATTCTACGTCAAAACCTGTAGTAAGAATTCGAACGATACCCGCAAGTACCCATATATGATTTAGGGCTGCGTGGTTTTTTGCGTCAATTCGTTCAAGATAGTGGAGTAATTGAACGTTTTCATCGATATGCGTGACTGTCATTGCTCAAAAAATGATGAACGGAATCAAATAAAATGTTAGGAAGCAGCAGGGGGACAGATTTTGGGCTCAATAACACCAGAGGGTGGAGCAATCGAATGTTTTTTCCTTTCTTTTTTATTATCTGTGATTGATATATCTCAAAAAGTAATACAGTAGATCCTCGTTTTCAGCGAGTTTATTTTACGTGGTTTCGATTATACGCGGTTGAAGATTTGACACCTTTATTTTATTTACGCAGATGAGTTTCGGTTTTACGCAGATGCGGCAATGCAAACAGGTAACATATTCCTCTCTTTCAAAACCCAAGCTCCTAAAGATTGCAGATTACACGTAACTAACTGCATTTTGGCGTGCTAATAATCGAACTTGGGTCCTTGGAGACATTTTATGCGATTGGTTCCAGAGCTTTTTCCATCAGAAGTAAAGTGATTAAACTCACACAGTTCAGAACTCACTGAAAGAAGAGCTTTTAGGAGTGACAAAGGAGGTCAAAACCAACGCGGATACCGACTCCGGTGACACACAACCAAAAACGCTCACATTGAAAATTTTCGAACCATCCGTAGACAATAGGAATGATCTTTCTGATTTGTTAGTGAAAGAAGATTCTATCATGGAAATGACGCAAGTGATCATGGATGAGTTAATGCTAAGCACAGAATTGGAGGAAAAATTCTTAATGATTACCAAAAAACTATCATAATCAGCTCTTCTTCATAAACAGAACACAAAATTAGTTTGTTTTCTTTATGCATATTGTGCATAAAAATTGATACAAGTACACATTAAACTTATCATACAATTAGTCATCACTAGAAGTATTTTTTTTAATCTACGGAACCTAATTCCTATTTTGACACTAATATTAGGTCTCAATTTACGCGGTTTCGATTTACGCAGCATTTCCGTGGAACATAACTCCCGCGTAAAACGAGGGTCTACTGTACAAGGGTTAAGACAAAATTTGGTCTACAGGTATATCTTAAAGGGCGAGTTGCTCATTTATTTTTGGCTTCAGTCATCCCAAAAGGATGGATCACAGAATAATTTTTATCGTTTTATGTGACTGCTATATCTCAAGAAGTAATGCGAAGATTCATACAAAAATGTAGTATACAAGTGAAATTAAACGAAAACAAGCCTTATTTTCTTTCTAAGTTGAGTTTCGTAATCGTTTACGTGAGTCAGTGAAATTAAATAAACAATGAAAAATATACTGAATTTATGTATGAGAGGTTGAGCATGATACCAATAAAATCTAAATTAGTCGTGTATTCCTCTCATTTTTGTAGCACTTTAACTAGCGTGAGTGTTAAATAAAAACTGAGTTTGCATTCTTATATAATTTGCGTAGTAAAAATTCACTAATTAAAACAGCAATTTTTTCTGAGAGAGAAAAACTTATTTGTTTATTATTATTATTATCAATATTCTTTTCTTTCTGAATTACCAAGCTATATTGAGCTGGAACTATTACTTTTTGAAACTCATTTTAAAAATAAGTCTGGGTCAAAATTGATCTGAATAATCTCATTGATATCAGTTATTTCACCCTACATTATGAAATTTTTTCTTTTCTATTTAAAATTGGAAAATGTGATTAGCTGACAAGCGCTACTTCGCATCCATGAAAGTATCCTCTTGAAAACTTTCAATAAAATAGCTGTTCTGAAATTGTCCCTTGATGTTCTATCGAATATATAAATTTCATGAATGTTGAGAATTGAAAATATTTGTCATCGCGTAGAGTCGTTTTTCAAAAATCTGAGTGAAAGACACCTGTTTTAGCAGTTACGGGTTTCATTGATTTCAAAAGATTTGACGGTGAACATTTCGACGTAATTTCAGAATTTTACTCATAAGAGATGGGAGTTCCCACGGCAGTTTTGATCTTACTTTAACCAACGTATATCTCACTGAAAACGTAGTTTTTTTTTTTTTTTTTTACAGTTCTTAGGGTAATGTTGATAAATCTATGAAAAAATTAAATTTCATTAAGATACTTTTCTACTTTATTTCCACCCTGACCCGTGATTTCGAATTTTTCCAGTGAAAGGGGAGAGGGAGGATAACGGGCGTATGTATAACCAATACAAATTTCATACGATTGCTATAAAAACCACTCCCACTTGTATATAAAAAAAAATTCAAAGTCGAGGGCCATTCCGCCTGATCCCCTAAATGACTGACCTGTCGCTACCGTAATAATATGCTAGAGTGAAGGAGTTATTTGTTTTTACTTCATTACGCCAAAAAATACAAACCGCCTATTCTCTTGCCATATTCAAATTGCGCCTCACTATTCTTTCATTCGCGTTTAGAACAGTTTAGTTTTACTTCCATACCAATTTTTTGTCTGAATCCTTGCGTTACATCTTGATCCTTTATGTTACATCTTGAGTATTATTATTAATCAGATTAAACGAGAAAGAGAATTCCGTTGCAGCAGCCTTTCACATGTTTACGTTTGTAATAGTATACAGAAAAACGTATGTTTTTCTGAAAACTATTAATTTTCTGGAATTAATCTGATGTTTACGAATTAAGACAGGAGAAAACGTTTGGAATTTTTGAAGGAACTTACTTTAAAAGGCAATTAATATTATTTCGCAACTTTTATGCTGGAAAGCATCGACTTACATTTAAATTTTTCGTACAAATTGAACTAGCGAATTTTAGGCCGGCGACATTTTGGACCGACGACATTTTGGACCGGCGACATTTTGGACTGGCGACATTTTGGGACGGCGACATTTTGGACCGGCGACATTTTGGGACGGCGACATTTTGGACTGGCGACATTTTGGACCGGCGACATTTTGGGCCGGCGACACTTTGGACCGGCGACATTTCGGACCGGCGACATTTTGGACTGGCGACATTTTGGGCCGGCGACATTTTGGCCGCGACATTTTGTCCCGCGACATTTTGGCCGCGACATTTTGGGCGTATACCGTGAATGTGTGTAGGTGTGTGTGTGTGCGTGTGTGTGTAGACGTGCGCGTGTATATGTGTGTGCAGTCATGTTTGCGTGTGTATAGGCGTGTGTATGTGTGTGTCTGTGTGGGCATGTGTGTATGTATAGTTTGTATGGGCATGTTTGGGTGTGTGTAGGCATGTAGGCGTGCGTGTGTGTAGTGGTGTGTATGTGTGTACAGGCGTGTGTGTGTGCGTGCGGGCTCAGGCGTGTGTGTGCAAGCGTGAGGATACGTGTGTTTCTGCAGGCGTATGTGTGTGTAGGATATGGACGCAATCTGGAGACGATGCTCGCTGGAGGAGCAGCATTTGGAGTGGTGGAGCCCCTGTTCAAAAATCAAAGGATGGACGTCATTCAAAGGTCAAATGAAAACAATAAGTAATTCGTGATTGCTTGGATTACATTCAAATGAAAGTGAGTCATTTTATTTCGTTATTTGTTTGTGCCAAATGGGTGCAAGTCATGTAGCTTTGTTCCAAACGGGGTTGTCATCTTTTAAAAATTACTAAATAACCACACTGTCAGAAATGTTTTGACTGCGTAATTTAGTGTTATTATGCTTCCTAGATTACTGGGAAAATTATCTTATATCCCTAAATTCAATAATAAACCTTAAATTAAAAAAAATCACGTTTTTCCAAGAATGGTAAAAAGGAACTAAACGCGATTTGAAAACAAGATCTTGAACTATATACCATTTACGATATAGCAGTAATACAGCACAATCTCGTTTATCCGAGCTAAGTGGAACCAAGGGCAATCCGAATAACTGAAAATCCGAGTGATAAACAAAGCACACTCTTAAATAAGCAGTCTAATGTTTTATTGCTGTTAAAAACAGTCCCTTGCAACAAAATTACATCGGATCTTTTCTCGCGAATACTTTATCATTTATTGCTCAGCTGCAGTGGGGTCGGACGGATGTTTTCATCACGCCATGTTGTTTGTTACACTTCTATGCTTTATTGTACGTTCTATTCGGGAGCTGTACGTTTAATGAAAGCAAAAAGCATATTTGGCCTATTCATAGTTCCATTTTTACCATCATAATTTAAAATTGTGACTAATTTTTTTTTTAACTCTAGAAATTTGATCCGGTTAAACCGGAAATCCGAATAAGCAGTGGTCGTATAAACGAGGTTCTGCTACATTAGGATACAATCATCATGGTAAATTGCAACACGCTGTGTTGCTTTTCGCATATCAAAATTCCACCAGTGTAATTTACAGATACTCAGTGCATCTCGTAAATCCATCACACCCAATCTCTAATCGATATTAATAGCCATTTGAAGCCTTTGGAAACGTTATCACCTCAAAATTAATCTGAGGCTTCTAATAGCACAGAACTAGTCAACGTAATGATTCTCCCAGATACTAGAGGTAATATTAGAGAATCATTTGAGTTGCTTCAGGTGGAATTGCGATTCCGATTAACATATCGATTCATTATTCTCCTCATCATTCGATGATTATTGTAAAGTACGGTATGCAAGTTTTAGAAGGAAGAATCAAATAGCATTTCAGAGCTCTGAAAATTTTATAAGGACATTTCTTGTTTTTCTCAAGTTACTTCCTGAGTGCTTTGAATTACACATCATATAAAGTCGTTATTATCCGTCTCTGAGCGCTTGGCTATAACCTCATATGATTAAATATTAAACATTTTGAAAACTAAGTAAAATGATGGTTTGTACATTTGGCGTTCCACCCGTTTTTCTTGTAAATATGCAATACTACGCATCGCATCGTTAGGTCAAATGCAGTTTTACAAAATCCATATTTATTTTTTTAATATTTCACATTATTCATGTTTCTAATATTTTAATGAAACAATTTAACTAATTTTTTTTGCAATCTATAATTATTTTGAAGTTTTAAACATTTCACCCGTATTAATAAACATTTAAATTAGTTAAAATCAATAATCAACGGAGGTAAACCTCAAACCGGGAAGAAAACGCTACATATAGCTGTTTCACTGCTACAGTGTTGCACTGCAAATTCCAAGTACAGATTGGTAACACGTTTGGAAAACTTTACTTCCGAAAAAGTGTTCCAGTTAACTGGATGTGCACTTAAATGTGTTCCGAATGTGCATCGTTAAAACGTAATAGTGTATTGAAGTGTATTACAAATCTATCCCAAATGAGACCCGGCGCTCAGGATATTGGTTAAATTTAAACATTAGAGAGCATTAGATTTGCATTAGACTGGGTGGCCCATTTAAAAACTGATTAGGAACGTATTTGAGCACACTTGTGAAACCATTGCTTTCTTTCGTACAAATATTATTTCCAAGATATCTTTGACTACCGGTTAATCGAATACCTCAATATGATGTTAGTAAAATTTTTTATCTGCACTTCACTTTCGGTTGGCTAACGCCTTTTTAAACAAAAAAAAGGACTTTCAAAAACTACAGGTGTGGTCGAAAAAGCATTTCATAAATGCTGTGGGAAGTGTGCTACAAAGTATTCTGAAAGAAGGGACATGTGTCAGTGTTCGAAAGACGTTCTCAAGAGTGTTAAAGTGTGTGCAGAACTAAATAGGTGTTTTGAAAACGGCTCGAAAAGGTGCGCCCCAATTGTTCTAAAAAAGGTGACAAGTGTCAGTGTTCACAAAGTATCTGAAGATTTACAGTGTGCTCTTTATCAGTGTATAAGCACTCAACAAACTCAAGAAAAAAAAATCTAAAAATAAATAAATCAATATAAATAATAAAAAAAAATCAACGTTTCAAAACCAGGCTGTATTGACTGCTAAAACTTGAATTTGTGAGAAACAAATTCTTTCTTTTCTCTCTTTTAGTTGACGTGTTTTCATAACAGAAAAAGTCATGTATAAGCGTTTTAATGGAAAGCTTTTTTAAAGAAAAAAAAAAAAAACTTTTGGATTCTCTAATTACATTAACTTTTTCCAACTATTTTGTCATAGTGTTTTAAAACAGATTTTTGCATAAATAAATTTTAAATACTCAAATAGTTTGTTTCTCAAAATGTGAAAGAAACAGCAAGGTTTACTGTTTAGCATAAATATCTTATCTAAATCTGAAAGCCATCAGTAGGAATGATATATTGCAATTAATGATCTGGGAGAAGAATGCGTATCAGATAAAGAAGCAAAAGGTCCCCATCAATCTATGATACCACTTTTGTATGAAGACCTAACAAGGAACTGAAAGATGGAATCAATAAAAGTCTTCTCCTGTTATGGCAAAAGTTTTCTTTGTTCCTTAGACTCAGTGCATAACTGAAAAGTTATGATCTCTTTTTCATCGTTCATATATTTTGGGATAAGTAATGATAATTTGTGCCATAGCATCAATGAGAAATTTAAGCATTTATTCCACTGATAGTTAAAATAATTGAACAGATAAACAATAGAAGTAAAAGTGCTTCTTTCAATTGAGCTTTCTCTTTCATAATATCCATGAAAAGCATTTATACTGTTTGACCGCGGATTTTATGTAATTTGACAATGTGCCAAGTAAAAACGATTCCATCTGAATTAATCCAGCAGGGGAGAAGGGAAAATAACGATGGGATTTTGATGCACATGTTTTATAATGTCACTAGTACCATATTCATTTATTGCATTCTCAAAAATAAAATAAGGGGAAACAAAAATAGTTACCATGGAAACAACAAAAAGAAAATAAAATATTTTCATTTCATTCAGGAATGTAATAGCAAAATGGTAAGCTCAAAACTTTGTTATAAATAAAGAAATCATGTAATTTTTGCCGTGAGAATATAAATCGAATTTACTTGAGATTTAAAAAAAGTTGCTGTGAGCCATTTTCATTTTTACAAAACTAAGGCTAAATAGTAGAGGCAAAAGTGCGCATTTGGAAACAAACCAACTAATACCCCTATAAATTAATAGACACGTCCATTTCCGCCTATAAACCGGATATTAGCCTTTCCATGTAATCGATGGTCAGACAGCATAAGTTTACTTTTTCTAAAAACTTCAAGCAATGTAATTAAAATTCCAAACAGAAAGAAGATTCAACATAAAATTAAATACATAGATGACTGGAACGAAAAGACAATGAATTTCATCAGTATACCACAGAAGCCTTCGTTCCACACTTTTCTCATTGATAATAAATAATTTGACTTTTTTCAAAAATGGATGCGTGAAATTTTTATTTGAAACAATTACTATAATTTAGAGTTTAATTTTTTGTAAAGATTGAATGCTTGCCCCGAACCCAGCTGACACTACAACGGAAAAAGCATAATGAAAGATTTTAATAAAGGTATGCTTACTACTAGCTGCGTTGCCCGGCTTTGCCCCATCTACCTTGAGAATAAAATTGTGTCAAGTGATATATATATTCAACAATTAGGCTTAAATAAATAAATAAATAAAAACACCATGCAAAATTTCCCTTCCAAACAATGACGACAGCTATAAAAATACTTTTAAGAAATTCAAATGAGAAAGATGGATTTTAAAAGCATAACCATAGAAACACAAAATAAAATAAGTTTCAGAAATTAAATGCAAAATAAGGAAAAAAACAATGGATTCAAAAAGCGTAATCGTGGAAACGCGAAAAAAAAATGATTGACAACCTGAATCAAAATGACATTTTTCAAATTTGATTTAAAAACGCTTGTAACTTTTTTTCCTTTGAAGATAGAACCTAAGTTTTTCGATCTGGAGTAAAAAATGTCGCTTTTTCCAATGGTGCGAAAAAGAAAACTGTGGGACAATTCCTTCACTTTTTATTGATAGATTTAATTAAGAAAGTAGTGCCTAAATTTCAGCTAAACCTAAAAAAGTTTGAGCTAAAAACGCAAATTACTCCCGCCGTAATTAAGTTAGAGCATTGACGCTTAAAAACGCTTGTAACTTTTTTTCCTTTGGAAATAGAAGCTTAGTTCTTCTACCATAGATCGAGATAGATCTGGGGTAAAAAATGTCGCTTTTTCCAATGGTGTCAAAAAGAAAACTGTGAGACAATTCCTTCACTTTTTATTTATAGAAATAATAAAGAAAGTAGTACCTAAATTTCGGCTAAGATTAAACAAATTCGAGCTAAAAACGTATATACAGTTGACTCTCTGTTTAACGACTTTCATAGGACCACAAAAAAGTTTTTAAATTGAATGCTTTTAAAACTAGAGTGAAGCATACGGGACTGTGAAAAGCCGTCTTTAAATAGAGATAATCGTTAAATAGAACGTCGTTAAAGAGAGAGTCAACTGTAACTCCCGCCGTAATTAAGTTAGAGCATTGAAACAAATTGCGTAGAACGCGGAAAATTCTACTCTTTCCAACGATATATAACATTAATATAAGCAAGTAATTTTTCACCCCCATATTCAGGAATTTATGTGAAAATTTGGACGAAATTGGAATAAAAAAAGAACTATTCATTGATTTTTTTTTTTCCTGACTGGTCTGCAAAACTTTTCGGGACTTAAAAGGAAGAAACTGTGAAAATTTCAGCGAAATCGACTTTGAAGTTCTCGAGTTTTGCGAGCTTAAACACACAGACGCTTTTTGGAGACTTAATTTTATACTAAGTAGAGATTATTCATTTTTGTTTTGGGCAAGGATTAAAATCCATCCCAAATAAACTGGCACAACAACAGAGCAAATATAAAAAAAGCTTTCAAAATTTTAGATCTATCTGACACGGGATTGACAGACGAAAATTCAGGGAAATAGCCAAACGGCATCGTGAAATTAGACAAAAACAGCCAAACTGTACTATTTTTGCTTTCCCTGATACAAACTTTAAAAGAGAATACATTTTCCCGTATTACAAAGCTTTATAAAAACTCTGCAAAAAAGAAGCAAAATTATAAAAATTGAAAACGAAATCCAAGATGTTTTAAACAGTGCATAAGCGCTACTCGATTTCAGAGCTGTGAAACTATTTCCCAGCATTCATATTTTTGCACCGTAAAAACAATTGAGAAACATTCCTGGAAATTAATAGGCAGCTAATGTGCTCAATTTCTGCCATTAACATATCATGAAAAAACAGGAACGTTTTCCGCTAAAAGTCAGTACCCTTCCTAAAATTATCCTGGAATCTTTCTGGAAAATTCAGAAAGTTTCTCAGTAAAAGCCAGTCATGTCTCAGGAACTAATCAAGAACCTTCAGAGAAAATGTCGGGACGCATAAAATAGTAACCCAACTCCTTCCTGATTACCGGGAAGTTTTCGACAGCATTGTTGCAACCATGATCAAAGCTAGGGAACGCACTGATTCACATTTCACTCTCATTGGGAGCATAGTCAATTAAAACGGATAGAAATCGTACTGTAGGCAAAAACAGGGAAAGCTGCAAGCTACTTCTTAAAACCTACTTAAGTTTTCTCTGAAGGCTTTTAACGGAGATATTCCTGTATTATTTAGGCAGATTTAAGAATGATTTCAGGAATGTTACTGACTTTTATCGGAAAACATTCCTGTTTTTTTTTTAGCAAGATATGTTACTGCAGAAATCGGGCACACCAGAGCTGCCCATTAGTTTCCAGGAACGTTTTTGAATCGTTTTTACAGTGAAATATGAGAACTAAGTGGTCTTGATTGTATGATTTTAACGGCTTCAACCACGGCCGACTTCAACTCATCTGGGATATTTTTTACCATTTGAGTTTCACAATGAAGGAAACTGCTTTGAACGCTTTTATTTTGATTTTTCGCATTCAACATGAACCCTTCGACATTTCCCGTCATCGCAACTGCTCCATCACTGCAAGCGCTTGGGCAGTTGTGACACTGGATCCCGCTGCCTTTTCATTAATGTAGCCGTAACGCGGAGTATTTCATCTTGAGTTTCAATCGGAGAGAGTTCTTTGCAAACAATCTAATGATCTGGATCCGTCTTTGTTAGCAAGAGTAGTGCAGCCTTTATGTTTGTGGATTCAACAACTTGAAATGAAAATTCAAGCTATTTGCAGTTTATCAGCCAATGTTTTTTTAATGTCACCCGTCATGTCATCAATTCGTCGTCTTGTAAAATCATCTGGAATTTTTACTCTGATTACCTCATTCATCGAAACATATCGTTTCCCGTACGATATATTTACAGACAAGTAAAATAAATGCTTCACCATTGGTACAGTCATAGAAAAAAAAACGAAACACTCGACCGTATTCAAAGACTATTGACACTAGAGACACGTGTGAGGTGTCATTAATTCAGGAATAAAAAGTTCTACATAATTATGTTAAAAAATTGTTGTTAAGGGGTCGTCTTTATATTAAAACGAGCATCAACTTCAAATTTTTCAATGAGAACCCCCCTTTTTTATCACATATTTGTGATCAGCATCCTTTTTTAACTTTATATGCAAAGTTTTGTTTAATTCGATCCAGCCGTTACTTCAGAATCGAGTTTTGAAAAATTCCTCTCGTAATGTTAAAACGTATTTTGATATTTTTACTCATAACACAAAAACTAGATTAGGCACGGCAAAGATTGTTTTTTTATATTAAAATATGAATCAACCCAATAAGAAAAACGCCCTTTACAACACCTAAAATGTAATTTTAGTTTTTTTTATGAATTATTTTAATATTTTTTGAAAAAAATACCATCTGAAACCATATTAAATTTTAACAGAAAAACAATCTAGAAGAGCTTTTATGCGGGAATCCAAAATTTGAGCTCAAAATATTCAGTAGTTTTTGCACTATGCTTAAAACTTCATTTTTTCTCACTTTAGGGGACCATATACTTTTTTAAAACAGAAATTATGAAAGTTGGTTTCTTCGTAAAAAAAAGAAAAAAAAATGTTCAACAAAATAAGCAAACCAATTATAACGTGGTTTTTCTACATTAGAGTTACGTCTATGAATTTTTTAAATGCATAAATTTATTCGCTGTTTCTGCAGAAAAACAACACAATATTGCAACCGTCAGTTTTTTGTGGATATCATTCAAACGTCAATGTGTAAATAATGCGAAACATTACTTTATTGTTTAATAAAAGAATATTTTATAGAACTTTTTAATTAAAAGCTACACTTAAAATACTTCTTTTTGTTTGTTTGTTTTTTTGCAATAGACAGTGTAGAATTGATGGCTCTTCATGGTAATAATTTGCTAAAAGGAAAAATTATTGCCTTGTCTAAATCGGGAAAAAGCACTCGAAAAATAGCCGACAGTGTGAAGTTTCGCCTTTAACAATATCCAGATGGGTCAACAGGTAATATTTGCTCTTAGATAAGTTTACTGGTTTTTAGGAATTATTATTATTATTTTTTGTAAAGTGTTTGAATAATTTTCAATGTGGTAGGAGAGGAAATTTTAGTAGCAGTAGAGGGCCGCGTGCTTTGAGCCTCATTCTGCACGAAAGTAGTAGTTGTAGCTAATTGTGAACTTTTCTTTTTTTTTGACTTCGTCAAAAAATTAACAAAACATTAATTTGCATGTTAGATTAAGTTGAGTTTTTGTCTATTCTTAATTATAATTTAAATACTTCTTTTTTTCTATTTATTTTCTCGGTCATTGTCCATGCATTTCACATTAAAACTATTCTCGCAAGACAAAGATAAAATTTCATTTTTTTTATAATAATGTGGAAAAATATCGACCAAAAAAAAAAAAAAAAAGGAAAAAAAAGAGTTGTAAAAAATTGTTATCAACTACTAAATGCCTATCTTATTATATAAATGCATGTTTTTCAGAATCCAATATCTGAATATTCGGCTCCACCTTTATAACACTGGCACTCTAATCCAACTTTCTGGTCCTATTCTTTAAGCAAACAACGGGCCACATTGACCAGCTGCGAGGGCTAAATGTGGCCCGCGTCTCCACTGCGGTTTGGTTATCCCATTCAATAGCTGCAGTGTGTCCTAATAATGAGCACAACCGTTCTGCACCGAACATCTGGTTTAACCGAGCAACGAAGCAGGTGTCATATCATTAAAGCCGAGAGTGCCTAAAAACTGGTGGATGAAGAAAATTTATCTCACAAGTGAGATGCCGTAGATATACAGCAAATAAATTTACTTTACCTACCAGTTTATTCGCACTCTTAGCTTCAATGAGGTGACTTCTGCATCCCGCACGATTAGTTTCGATTCCAGTCTGTGAAATCCGTAGCTAGGACGAAATTGTCGGGTATGCTTCGCGTGGTATGGCTATAGGTGCGCCAGCCTATAGCCTCACACTATAGGAAATGTTCATTAGCAAGTATATAGTACGCGAAACAAAATCAAATAGTACTAAGCTTTGCTTGCATGTGCTAAGTTACAAAATCGGAGAAATGACAAGAAGTCAGATTTCGGTTCACCTCGGTTTAAGCTAAAATAACTTTTGTCTTTTTAAATTACGGGTTGGACCAAGGCCGACTAGAGGGGGAAAAGGCCACCTCAGTCCAAAATGACGTCACGAGAATCGTCTGAGGGTGTTTCGCTTTTCATCTCTGATTTGACTTTCGCTCTGTGTTCCCCATACAAATACAATACGCACAAGTGTGGATATATGTAAACACACATATATAAATGCATATAAACACACGCACAAACAACACATGAATATACATCGTTTCAGATTATTTTTTGTAAGCAAATGTGCATTTTTTTCGAAATGTTTTATCATTTTTAACCAACTTCAAAAAAGGAGGTTATTAAACAATAATTACGAACACACTGCTCGTACCATATTTTAAATTACCAATGCGACTGAAATTTTAAATAAAGAGCGTAGAATAATGCAGGTGAATGGGATATAAATAACTATATCATTCTATCTGTTCAGCTATCTCTATCTCCATACATATACACACATTCAATTATGTACAAACTATGAAATGCATTTTTAAAAAGTTGTCTAAAATTACGAAATTAAGATAATAGATTTTCTAATTCACTCCAGAGTAACAATTTTTCTTGCTTTAATATGTGTTTAAATGTCGATATGATCTGCTAATATTCAACAAGTTTGTTTTCAAAAACAACACTTACTGTCAGATCAGTGCTAACTTTTATTGATTTGTTTGAAAACGGAATTGGTTCCCAGCTAAAGAGAAACAAATAAATTCCTTATTGCCTTTTATGACACACAATATTTTCAAAGCATGCAAAATTACAAATTTTTTGAAAAAATTCAGAAGAAAAATCAGCAAAATTGTTTACCTGTTCACTTGCCATGAATTTATCCAAAGTTATTTTGTCAATAGTCTCCAATTTGTCATCTCTGCTTATTCTTGATGGAAGTTGCTTTTCTGTTAAATATTTCGGACAGTTCTGGAATATTTTTAGATAAGCGCCAGATTTCAATTTTGGAATTGATCTTCGTATTTTCGTTACAGTTCCATCTTTATTGGGTAGTTCGTCAAAGTTAATAACGTCTTCATCTGCGAAATGGTTTTCGAACACAACACTCCTAGCTGAAGAACGAAGTTTTTTTCGCGGTATTTTTCGAATCCATGTATTACGAAGTTTGGGCTCCTTAGGAAATCGGAATACCGAGAAGTATTCATCAGCAATCAGCATTATCATAATTTGTTTTACATCCATTTACACAACATTTATCAGGCATTTCTTTTTGATAAAAATGAAGGAAAGATTATTGTTTTTATCAAAAAGGTTTAAATCATTATTGTACACAAATAAAATAACGAGAAAACACTAAGTATATGTGATGTCAACAAAGACTAAGAAAAGAACGACCGTTGAAGAAAGGCGAATCAGACGTTCTTCGTGACGTAACGTCACGTGGTTTCTCGGACTGAGGGGGCCTTATCAGCTCTAGTCGGCCTTGGTTGGACCATCTCGAATCTCGTTGTTAGAAATAGCATTGGGAAATTACTTTCCTAAATTGCTTTTAAGATTCATTACATGTTTAACTAAAACCGCCAATTGTGTTATGCTTTTTTAATATTACCACACATTATGATCTTCAGCATCAAATTTGGATTGAAACAAATTCTCTTTTTTTCATTACAAAAAAGCCGCTAGAACAATTACCGTGTTTGTCCACTGTGTTAATTCATATAACCAAATTTTTATCAAATAAAGTTCGAGTATGAACAGTTTGCTCATTAACGGGTATTTATATTCTCGTGTTTCTGTTTTATTTTTCAGATTGATACTTCGTTCATTTTATGTATATAGAGCAAATTTTCACGGAATAAATAAACCTTGCTTCGCTCGTGTCTCCAATCTATTTAATGCTGCGTCTTCCCACGTATTGCTGCATATTTTTTATATTTTTGTGTGCGATGACCCAAACTTCTGCCGATGTTCTGCGAAATTAAAAACGCGCAATTCCATTTGACATCAAAAGACTTTCTATTCATTCCAAAATAAACCTGTAACATAGGTGCAATACATTTATCAAACATATTCACATCATGATTCTAGGTATAAGGTTTGATATTTACATTTCTTTGAGGCTAATTTGCTGAATGATTATATAAGTAATCCAATAGGTTCATATTTGAAAAGGCAAAAAGTTCCATTAACTTTAATTTGTCCTTATTCGATTTACTAAACAACGATCTATACGATGAACCAGTCAAACCCGATCCGTCATTCTTAGGTTAATCCTGATAGACAAAAATCTGTAAATATTTTAACTTTTTTTTCAAAAAAAAAAAAAGTTTTCGACCGTAAATCGCTTTTTGGCGCAACATTATCGGCCCAAAAAGTATCGAATTACGGAAAAAAGAGAACTTCAAAAATTCATGAATTGAGCTGGATAATCTCGATCTTTTCTTTGTTTACATTCCGTTACTTGATAAGCCGTGACCTTGAAAGAAGTGTTTTCAATTTGGTGACGGTCCCTAAAACGTTTGTCGTTAATAACTCCTGTTCTACAGCACGGATTGCAGTGAAATTTCGCACCCTGGCTGTATTTTGCGGTCTAAACATAATTATGTAGCAAAAAATAGGGGTTCCTATTTGAAAATCAAGAGTTAGTGCTCGTTTTGCTTTGTATATGGTCCCTTATCAAACTTTTACCTACGTAGTTTTAAAGAAGGCTTTAAACCAAGTCTGATGACACCTTTCTTTCCTTTCTAGCATGTATAATGGCCGAATAATTAAAAGTGTTTCGTTTTTTTTTTCTATGACTGTACATGCAGTTTTCAAAACACTTTGGAGGTTAATTAAACTAGTAATATCTGACCTCTTGCGCAGGTCTGTTCTTTCTTTTTCTAAAACTACGAAATTACCGTGGCACACTAAGGACCTTGTCGTGGCGTGCAGTGACACACCAGTTGAGAAGCACTGTTCTAGACATTTACATATCTGGCAAAAGCAGGAACATTTACCGCTTACAGTTAATAATCTTCCAAGTATTACCCTGGAATCTTACTGGAGACTTCAGAAACCTTCCCAATAAAAGCCGAGGAGGGTGAAGGCGGAGCATATAATAAAGAAGCTTAAGGTGTTTTCCTACTGGTAGCTAGAAATGCTTCTTACATCTGACTGAATTCTGCGTTCATAAAATTGCAGCGATTCAGGAAACTGATACTGAGAGTTACTTCAAGATACTTGATTTTCACAGGAAATTGATGTAAACATGTGAAATCCCAAAACATGGGCAGAAATAATATGCGACGTTTCTGAATTTTCTTGCAGTGAACATAAATGGCAAAATTGGGGAAAATCTTCTGTTGCAACAAGTCGGTACTAAAATTTTAATTACTAGACTTCCAATTTTCTTGAAAGGACGACACAGTTCTTGAGAAATACACAGGAGATTTATTTACACTATATACAGGAAAGATCGTTAACAACTGCTAAATTAATCATCAGCAGTTAAGCAAATATCAATTAACACCGTATACTCAACGATTACATACGTATTTACATCCAAATACGAAAAACAACACAGTGAAATGCCTCGCAATAAACAGAGCTAATACACTCTCAGTACAACTTCTCAATCAAGACTGACTTTTTATGCTGCAGAGGCTATATTTATAAATCCTTGAAAAGTTTCCACAATGTTCCAACAAATTTTATCTATGAAAAAAATAGGGGGACCGTATACTTCAGTCGAATGCATGGGGGCTGTATATTCATTACAAGAAACTATTTACAGGTTATGTTACTACAATAATTGTAGATGACATATAATTTAATAAACGCCGAATTTAGCTAGATTACGACAAATTAATCACAAAAATAACTAATATTTACAGAATTTGTAACTATTTTTCAAAAACTTGAAATTCCACAGCCGACAGGAGACCAGCACACGTAGAAGAGTATCGGTGAGTAGAGGGGTTGGGCTGAGGAAAAGCCGGTAGACGAGAGCGAGTGACACAACAACACCAGTACAGCCCCCCCTGCTTTAGACAGGACTAGAACCCGTTGAAAAGGACAGGCCGACTTATCTGACATTTTGGATGTAAGTCATCCTGGGATCGATCTAACCCTATTTGTAGTTCAGCAAGTTACCGCCCTATAGCCAGGGCTAAGGCAGAAATACGTGAAATACACCGCCAGCTCAGTCAATTCCAGCCGAGGACTGCAGTTTCGTGCTTATTAGCACTCATCAGCCTAGCATAGGACTAGTGCACTCTTGGCTTCCGCAAGAGGTTTTCCACCTCCAGCTCAGTTAGTCCTATGCCGGGCTGATGAGTGCTAATAAGCACGAAACTGCAGTCCTCGGCTGGAATTGACTGAGCTGGCGGTGTATTTCACTTATTTGTAGTATTTATGAATACGTTTTAATATTTGCTGGTTGCTATGTCGTAAAACAATTGATGATAAGTTTAGAAAAATGTCACTTGAGGTAAATCTAGAAAAATAACTTAGTTCACAAATTCAGCAAAAATGTATCGGGAAGTATTTACTGTAATTTTCTAAACTTATCATCAATTGTTTTACGACATAGCAACCAGCAAATATTAAAACGTATTCATAAATACTACAAATAAGGTTAGATCGATCCCAGGATGCCTTACATCCTTACTGTCAGATTTTTCGCACCTCATTTGTTTTAAATTTGTATTATTAAATCTTCTTCATTCGCAGAATAAGGTAATCAAACATGAATAGGCAACACCAGTTTTCTGCAGCGAAGGTTTTGTATAAATACTAATTGTTTCTCCTGGTTGTTCTGGAAAACCAAAATGTCAAATGAGTCGCTTCAAAGAATCTTCTGAAACGTTTCCAAATCCAACCGTGTTTAGAGTAGAGTAGAATCTTATAATGCGGATTACTATTTGACATATGACACCCTCAGAGATCCCTGCTGGGTTATCGGCGTCAGGACTAATAGGGGATCAATGTCATCTGAATTGCTGAAAGTACGGATGAAGCAAAATAACCTGCAAATTGAGCCAAATGTATGTAAACAAATTATTGCATTCGGTAAAAAAAAAAGTGTATATTTGAAATTCAAGAGTATAAATCTACACAAAAGAAAGTTACAAAAATACAAAATACTGTTTCAAAAAATACATTATTGCGCTAACTCGTCTTTTATTTATACTATGTGTACATCCAAATGGCTCTCCGATTAAGCGAAATCCGGTTTAATAGGATCCGGAGTATTGAGGGCTTAGTGTACTTTAAAATACATTTTTATGGTCACTGGCCGCTTTGTTAGAGAAAAAACAGCTTTGGAGTGAAACGCCACTTTTTGCAAATCGAGCAAGAAAAACTGAATTCTTAAATTTAAAAATTGCTCATCGGCAAATGTTTCCTGTAAAGAGAAATAGTATTTTCACACCTTATTTGTTTTTATTCTGAACTATTGGTACCCGCACGGCTTTGCCCGTAATAGAAAAATCAAAAGGTCTTTTGGTTCGCCTGTATATTTACAAATGTATGGTGAATTTTCTCGCCAATTGGCTTGTACGCATGTTACGGTTCCACGTTATGATAATTTCGTATCTCGCCAATTGGCTTGTGCCCATATTACGGGTTCCACGTTATGAAAATTTCGTAAATTACTCGTCCATCTTTTAATATTTTTGTTCTTAAAATTGAAATAGAAAACGAACCACATCGAATTTTCGAAAAATCGCTTCGAGGTGCACACCCCCATGCTACAAACTAACTTTGTGCCAAATTTCATGAAAATCGGCCGAATGGTCTAGGCGCTATGCGCGTCACAGACATCCTCCGGACAGAGAGACTTTCAGCTTTATTATTAGTAACTAGTATGTTGTGGCCATCACGAAACTTTCTTCTATATTTTTCTTTTTTTTTCTGATCCCTCCCCATGCTTGACGAGGAAGCAATATTCCCAACAAAAACAAAATTACACATGCAAAAACTTGACGACCATCCCAATGTCTGAATTATTGCAAAAGCAAAGCAAAGAGCGAAAATTGAAAGTTATTTTAAAAGCCTTACTTGAATTAATTACAAATATTTTATTTGTTAACAAACATAAGATGGCAACAGTTAAAAATTTTAAATCATTGAGATAATATTTCCTATCATTTCCATACAATTAAAATCACGAGAAATACGCAGACGACAATCTATTACGATTTATCTTTCTTATTGTTGCACTAGTGATACCCGCACGGCTTCGCCCGCAATAGAAAAATCAAAAGGTCTTTTGGTTCGCCTGTATATTTACAAATAATGTATAGTGAATTTTCTCGCCAGTTGGCTTGTACCGACATTACGGTTCCACGTTATGATAATTTCGTATCTCACCAATTGGCTTGTGCCCATGTTAGGGTTCCACGTTACGATAATTTCGTAATTTATGATACTTTTTTTCTTAAAATTGGAATAAAAAAAGAACCACATCGAATTTTCGAAAAATCGCTTCGAGGTGCACACCCCCATGCTACATACTAACTTTGTGCCAAATTTCATGAAAATCGGCCGAACGGTCTAGGCGCTATGCGCGTCACAGACATCCTACGGACATCCTACAGACATCCTACAGACATCCTCCGGACAGAGAGACTTTCTGCTTTATTATTAGTAAAGAAGATAAAGAAGATAAATGAAATATTCCCCTTTTATATACTGAAATACTAAACAAGCCCCACATCTGAAGCTTATAGCAACCAGTTTTTTTCAACGCGGTTTTTGTACAGATATTAATAAAACTTGACCATTGAGTGAGGTTACTTGTATTGCTAGATGCAGTAAGTTAAAGGCCAATTCACATGGCGACCGAACCGTCCGTCCGTTCCGATATTTTTGCTGCCAAACTGGTTTTCGGAATCCGTTGCCATGACAGCACGCCGAATTTCTCGGCTCCCGTCACGTTCTGGCGATGCTGGAATTTGACGGCCGTCCGATTCGGGGAGCGAATGTGATAGCCAATCAAAGGAGAGACGCCGTTTTTACTTTTGCGGGAATATTTCTCGTTTTGTTTACTGCTAGTTTCGTACAAAATTTGTGGTTATTTTTCAAAAGACAGTTGATGTTTTTCAAAATGAGAATGCCTAGAAGTTATATGAGGGTTATTGCTCAATTATCTTTATTTTGCGTGGAATGCTTAATTAGATATAATTACGTGAAAATTTAGTTTTGCAATTTGTTTTTTCGTTAAAAAATAATTCCACAGCTCATAGTAACTTGCAAAACCAGCTTCTAACGCTAAACATTGGCAGTGGGACCATTAACGAAACCCATTATTATTATTATTATTTTTAAATTAATCAGTAGAAGTTTTTGAATCTTTGTTTGAATAGTCATTGTTTCGAAATGTGATGAAGCAAATCATATTTTAACCAAGAAAAAAAAATCATACAAGTTAAATCTTTTATGGTTACGCGTTAAAATGTTGTCAGATCCTAATGATATTCAACTGTCTTAAACATTTGCTGGACTTTTCAAACTTTTGAATAAATAGGCTTTGCCACGAACTTATTCATGAATATAATATGTGCTATTTTGTCAGAAATATCCTGACATTTTCAAAAATTGTCACTTTTTTGGATTTCTGGATAAATATAATAATCGAATTCTTTTGTAGCTTTTGTCATTTTAAGAGTATGCTTTAGCTCACTTCCCGGTAAAAATTTAGTTACGCAACATATTTAAGAATCCAACAACAAATTGAAGAAGTCAAAGTTTTTTATCGATCACCCTGAATCGTAAAAAGAGGAAATTTGTACCCAAATTTATCTCAATATAAATATTTTTAAGAACACTGTTTGTAAATTTAAGAAATAAATAGTAATTCAAGTGAAAATCCGTGTTAAAATATAGAGGAAACTCCTTTATTTAAAGAACAATGTTTATATATTTAAGGGGGGTTTTTTTGCTATTTTTAACAACATTTTTTCAGTTCTTAAGAGCATTTTTATAGATTTTTTAGGCCATCAAAGTCCGGACCTAATCATATAACGCTCAGTTATTACTAAACGATTGAAATATTAGACCAAAAATTTTTTTAAATGTTTAAAGAGACGAAGAGTGCTCTAGCTTGAACTTATGTGAAATATCAACACCTATTGTAGTAGCATCGAATCGAAGTTTCATCTGTTGCATGCCTAGATTAATTTCAAACTAAATAGATTTTTTTATGTATAGTTGTCATTAAATTTTTACTTTTTTGCGAAAACTTCAACCAGCAAGTTTTTTCAAAATATTTGAACATTTAATCTTTTTCTCATATATTCTATTGAAGATCAGGGGGGGGAGGGAGGAGTGGAATGTAGTACAGATGCTTTTTTTATGTACAATTCTCATTCAATTTTTACTTTTTTGCTAAAACTTCAACCAACAAGTTTTTCAGAAAAAAGAAGTATAATAATAATAATAATAATAATAATAATAAAATTTCTCTCTTAAATTCTATTAAATATAAGAGGGTGGGGGAGGTGTGTAGACACGTTTTTGACAGAGATGTTGTAGACAGAAATTTGATAAATTTTCTGTTACACTACTTGCTTACCCTTATCATTCGGCCATTTTAATTTCAACTGCCCCAAATTCTTTTAAACGTTCAGAGTGATCCTACTAACCGCTTGCTTGACGTTCGTGACAAACAATAATGTATTTTTAAAAGGCTTATTGCAATCACAGCAACATCGCTTATAACTTCTTGTTAATTTTATTTTGATTAGGAGAGCGACAAAAGAACGGCATTAGATCCGCGCTCTTCACCCCTAGCGGGTGAACACCTTCACGTGGCTATCGGACGGAGCTAGTATGAATGCTGCAATATTTTCACACCTATCCGTCACGTCCGATAAATCGGAACGGGCGGACGGATCGGTCGCCATGTGTCATCGGAAAATGAACCTGCTGTTCTTTGGCTGATTTCTGTTAAGGCCCATATGGAAATTTGACCAGAAAAAGAGGGCGCTGCGAACGCCACAAAATGCTTATCAAAAAGCGAAGTGCCTTATGTAGTGATCGAGTGTGGGAGTCGGCAAGAGATGTCCGATCTCCAAGTAAATAAAGAGTTTCGAGAAGTGTTACAGTCCACTTTGTGAAGATTTGAGTTTGTGTGGTCAATGTGAAAAGCGACCAAACATGTGGTCCGTACGGAGCCGTAGCAGCTTCGGGTCCTTTTTAACAGTGCAGTGCAAATATTGAGCTGATAGGGACAATAGCGGATTAAAGTACCACTAGTCGTCCGAGAGCTGTCAGGTAGGAGATTTATTATTGCATTTATAATCAAATGTTAATTAAATAATTGTGTCAAAATGGATGTCATTTTAGTACAAAAAAAGTGCTTAAATCGGGTATTACAAGGGCATCTAATGAATTAGCTAAAGGCTCTTTCGATAAAATTCAATTAGAGCTCTATGAGAAAAAGTGCACTCAATTTGAAAGTGTATGCTCTAATGTTTTTGAGAAAATATTTGAAACTTGTGAAGAGAAAGATATTGATAAATTTATTGATGAACAATGCTCGGTTCAACAAAGTATTGATGAATTATGGGTTGCAGTTAAGCAAAAAATGTCTAAGTTGCCGACTATTGTTTCTACTAATGTCTTTCCTAAACCCGAGGAAAAACCATGTGAAGGTGTTCGCCTACCAAAAATGAATTTTCCTTCTTTTAACGGAAGCATTCAGGACTGGTTGTCTTTTAGAGATCTATTCCTAGCTAGTATACATAAGAACAGTAGCTTATCGGATTCTCAAAAACTTTCGTATTTAAAGTTATCGCTTCATGGGGAAGCTCTGAGAATCATTCAATCAATATCCTTATGTGATGCAAACTATAAATTGGCTTGGGATCTCTTAGAAGAGAGATATTCTAACAAAAGAGACCAAGTATTTGCTCAATTAAGACGGTTCATGTCTATTTCTCCAATACAAAGTGAATCCCCTGCTTCTATTCTAAAATTAGTAGATACGGTAAATGAATGCATTAGGTCCTTGGAAACTTTAGAACAGAAGATTGAGGGTTTTTCGGAAACAATTTTGGCATACCAATTACTTCAGAAATTGGATTCTACAAGTAAATTGTGGTGGGAAAGAGAATGCAAGAAAGATGATTTACCAAAATTGTCAAATCTTATTTTATTTTTGAAGAATTATGCTCGTACTCTTCAAGCTTCGAAAACGTCTGAAAATTCTGGGATTGGGCGGAAGCAACAAAATCAAAAGGTTACGAGTACAATGACCGTGAGTGTTAAAATTACTAATTCAAAGTGTGTGTGTTGCAAATCTAATCAATATCATCATTTAAATAAGTGTACATCATTTAAACAAATGTCTGTGCATGATCGTATTGAGTTTGCAAAAAGATATAAATTGTGCTTCAACTGTCTTTCAAGTGCTAATCATTGTGCTAAATCATGCAATTCTAGTTTCACTTGTAGTTTTTGTTCTAAACGGCATCACAGCCTACTTCATATTTCACAAGTTAGGGGAAAACCTAGAATTGACCTTGAACCTTCTCAAGTGCCTGCTCCTTTAGCGGTGTTAGAGGGAGAAAGGGATGGAGATTTATGTGCTTCTCCCATCATCGGATCTACTTTAAATGCTGATGCGAAGAGTTTTGAATTCGCAGGGACATCACTTAATAGCGATTACGTGTCAGATTTAAATCATAAGGTTACAATTTTGTCTACTGCAATAGTTTGTATTGCCGATGCTTCTAACAAGCTAATTAAAGCACGAGCCTTGTTGGATAATGGTAGTCAATCAAATTTTTTGTCAGTTGAGCTTGCTGATTTATTACGGATCAAGCGAGAAAGGATAAACGTATCAGTTTCTTGCTTGAGTGGTGTTGCAGTAACTGTGAAATCTAAGCTGACAACTACGATTTCAAATGAAGAAGATTATTCAAGAACCTTGGATTTTCTGGTTGTTTCTAAAATAAATGATCTTGTGCCAGGACAGCATTTTAATTTCCCCTTTTCGGAACTTTCACCAGATATCAAGCTTGCTGATCCTCATTTCAATAAACCGAGACGGATTGATATTTTATTAGGAGCTGAGTGTTTTTATGAGCTTCTCAAAACGGAACAGTTTCATTTCTCAAACTCGAAGCTTATTTTACAAAATTCCATATTTGGATATGTAGCCGGTGGGTGTGTATCAGAAAATGGGTTTTTGGGTACAACATATTGTGGGTTAGTTTGTGATGTAGAGGATAATTTGACTGACCTAATTAAGAGCTTTTGGGAAATCGAAAATTCCTTTTGTGAGGACAGAGCGATAAACAAGAGCAAAGAAGAAATTATTTGTGAAGAGCATTTTTTAGAAACGCACAAGAGAGACCGTTCCGGTAAATACATTGTTCAGATGCCTTTCAAGGAAAATCCAAACTGTTTAGGAGAATCAAAGCAAATTGCCGTTAAACGTTTGAATTCGCTTTGGAAACGCTTAGAAATGGATCCTGGGTATTCAAAGCTATACAGAGATTTCATCCGAGATTATGAGCGTTTAAATCACATGGAGCTGGTTAATGAGACTGTAGAACCGGACATTAACTTTTATTTGCCACACCACGGGGTGTATCGTCCAGAAAAGACAAGTACAAAGTTGAGAGTTGTTTTTAACGCCTTACAACCTTCTTCTAATGGAAAATCTTTAAATTCGTTGCAATATAATGGGGGTGTCATTCAAGATGACATATTTTCCATCATGACAAGGTTTAGGAAACATTATGTGGTTTTCATAACGGACATTAAGCAAATGTATAGGATGATTCTTATTGATCCAAGTCAAAGAGATTTGCAACGAATTGTTTGGAAAGAAGGTATAAATGAGCCAATTAAAGTTTACAACCTCTCTACAATAACGTACGGGACGACTAGTGCTCCATATCTCGCCACACGGACGCTGAAACAATTAGCGTTAGGTGAGGAGAAGGACTTTCGCATAGCAGCGGAAGTCATTAAGACAGATACTTATATGGATGACATTGTTACAGGTTGTCCAGATATAGCTACGGCACGAGAATTGCAACGCCAGTTGAAACTCTTACTTCAACGTGGAGGTATGAACTTACATAAATGGTCAGCAAACCATGAAGAACTGTTGAGAGATATTTCAGAAGGTGCTGAAACCTACTCGTTTACAGAAGATAGTGAAACCAAGACGTTAGGTATTTTGTGGAACCATAAGTGTGATGAGTTTGCTTTTAAAGTTGCACTGGAAAATTTGGATATTTATACTAAACGTGCAGTTTTATCCAATATTGCCAGAATCTATGATCCGCTCGGTCTGATTGGCCCCATAATCGTCAAAGCAAAGATATTCATGCAAAAATTGTGGCTTCTACATATCGGATGGGATGAGCCATTGTCGGATCAAGAAAGTAAGGAGTGGAAAAGCTTCGTTCAGTCATTGTCAGCAATACAGTGCATTAAAGTTAAAAGATGTATCTTAATCGAAGATGCTGTAGACGTTCAACTAAATGGATTCGCTGATGCTAGTGAAAATGGGTATGGAGCAGCGATATACGTCAAATCTACTGCAGCTACAGGAGAAACAGCTACCCATTTGTTGTGCAGCAAATCAAAGGTTGCTCCTTTGAAAAGAATCTCCATTCCTCGACTTGAGCTTAATGCAGCTGTGCTACTTGCTAAGTTACTTCATAGAGTAATGAAGTCCTTGCAAGTGAGTTTCTCTGAAGTTCATCTGTGGTCAGACTCGACTATTGTTCTGGCTTGGCTGAAAAGTGATCCACACGTGTTAAAGACATTCGTAGCCAATCGCATAGCTCTTCTACAAGAATTGACAAATGGATTTCAGTGGCACCATATTCGTTCAGAAGACAATCCTTCGGATATGGTCAGCAGAGGTCTTGATCCGAGTAAACTTCTTGACAACAAACTGTGGTGGCATGGACCAGACTTGCTAAACCAGGAACTCCTTCGCGACGAGGTTATTGATGATCCTTTACAGCAACCAGTGTTTTGTGATGAATTTAAAACTCAGACTAAAACGAAAAACGTGACTGTGTCCTTATTAGTGAATTCACGTAATTTTCTGAGTGACATTCTTAATATTACAAACAATTATGGTAAATTACTTCGTATTCTTAGTTATATTTTTAGGTTTTGCCATAATGCTAGAAAGCTTAGGGAAAGGATCTCAGATGCAATTACGTCTAAAGAATTAAATGAGGCAGAGGAGTCCCTAGTTAAACTATGCCAAAGTAAGGCCTTTTATGCAGAAATTTCTGACCTAAGTAAAGATAAGGTTATTTCTAATAAAAGTAAATTGAAATCCTTAAATGTGTTTCTTGATGACAAGGGAATTTTACGCGTAGGTGGTAGGTTGAAAAATTCAAATCTTAAGTTCTGTGAAAAACATCCTGCGGTTTTACCTGATAAATCTAAATTAACGCAACTGATTGTTGAGTATTATCATTTGAGGCATTTTCATGTAGGTCCCCAATCTTTGCTGTGTTTTGTTCGACACAAATTTTGGCCCATTAATGGAAGGTCTTTGTGCCGTCGTGTTGTTCACAGTTGTGTAACATGTTTTAAGAGTAAGCCTCTTACTGTGGAACAAATTATGGGAGACTTACCTTCAGAACGAGTGAATCCAACTTTTCCGTTTAATGTTTCGGGAGTTGATTTTTGTGGCCCTTTCATGATAAAGGTAAAAAATCAGAGAAGGAGTTCGTTGAGCAAAGTTTATGTAGCTATATTTGTGTGTTTTGTCACCAGAGCTGTTCACTTTGAAGTGGTCTCTGACTTGACATCTGAGTCATTTATTTCCACCCTAAAAAGGTTTTTCAGTAGGCGGGGAAAATGTGCTAAACTCTTCTCAGATAATGCAGGTAATTTCGTTGGAGCGAACGCAGAAATAAAAAAGTTGCATAATCTAGTAAAAAAACCAGATGAGAATTTAGCGGGTTATTTAGCATCCGAGGGAATTGACTGGAAGTTCCTTCCGCCCAGAGCCCCCAACTTTGGTGGTCTCTGGGAGGCAGGAGTAAAATCATTCAAGTACCATCTAAAACGGGTCATGAGAGATCTTAAATTTACATATGAAGAGTTTGAGACTATAGTAGTTCAAATCGAAGGTATCTTAAATTCACGTCCGCTCACCCCGTTAGCTTCAGATGGCGATGAATTAGATGCACTTACCCCGGGTAATTTTTTAATTGGAAGACCAATAAACGCCATTGTTGAGCCAGATCTTTTAGATGTAAACGACAACAGGCTTAATAGATGGCAGAGAGTTACAAAGGTAACACAATACGTGTGGTAAAGGTGGAAAAATGACTACCTCAATACACTTCAGCAGAGGTGCAAGTGGATGTTTGATAAACCAAACATCAAACTAGGAGCTGTTGTACTAATCAAAGAGGACAATTTACCTGTCTGTAAATGGTTATTAGGTAAAATTGAAAAAGTATATCCTGGTGCTGATGGCAAAATTAGAGTAGTAGAAGTGTATACTTCAAGCGGAGTATACAAAAGATCCATTTCCAAAATATGTATTTTGCCAGAAAATGTTTCTTAAAAATTTTATTGTGTTTTGTTGTGATTTGCATATGTATTCATTGTTCCAGGTGTTTTTATTGTGTAATCTGTGTTTTATAATTCTTTGAGTTATTGAATGTTTTCTTAAAACATGTCAAGGCGGCCGGTATGTTAAGGCCCATATGGAAATTTGACCAGAAAAAGAGGGCGCTGCGAACGCCACAAAATGCTTATCAAAAAGCGAAGTGCCTTATGTAGTGATCGAGTGTGGGAGTCGGCAAGAGATGTCCGATCTCCAAGTAAATAAAGAGTTTCGAGAAGTGTTACAGTCCACTTTGTGAAGATTTGAGTTTGTGTGGTCAATGTGAAAAGCGCCAAAACAATTTCTACCGATTACAAATGATGCTTTCTTTTCAATTTCATCCGCCATCTCTCAGAAGTAGGAAAATATTGCAAATAAATTAATATGCTGGCGGTAGGCAGTAAATGTAATTAAGTTCAGTCATTTGAATTTAGTTTTAAAAATTAGCTCATGTCACACAGAAGCAATTCATGTTTCAAAGTTATGATGAATCTCTTTTCGTTGTAATATAGACGCATTTATGTAAGAAGAACTTGTTTTCTTATAATTCCGAAACACTTGTGCATACTAGAGCAGGCAGAATTTACTTCCTTTGTCATAACAGCTCTATATGTAAATTACATACCGTATTAGTAATGGCAGTCTTGATTAAAAGCTACACTGCTTGTGTGTAATTTTCAGTGAGCATTTTTGTGCATTTTTCGGAATAGGTTTGTACAGCTCAAGTCTATAAAAATATACAAAAAAAAAAAAAAAAAGAAAAAAGGAACGCTCCTGGAAACAAGTGTGCATAATTTCTATCGAAAGTAACATATCTGGCAAATACAGAAATTTTTACCGAAATTAGTAACATTCCTAAAATTTACCTGCTATAGATTAATAAGATTTTTTTTTTTTTTTGCACTTGTACTTCACTCGATAACATTCACAAGGAGGTTCTTTAACATAAACAAGAAGTTCCGAGTAGAACTAAACGAGCCTACTTTCCCGCATCCCAACAATTTTAAGAATTAATTGAGGCTGCAAACTATGTCAAACTTAGCTTTTTCAACTTTAAAACTCATTTCATTTGCCTTTTCTATTTACCGCTGCTATGACTTGGTATTAGCAAAAAGTTTCATTGGTAACTTTCGATATCTGAAAAAAAAAATGATTTGTACTACTGGGTGAGTTAGATTTTTGAAATTGAATGTCAATGAATTATTAAACTATAAGTTAAACCAATGGTAAATAGATTAAATAAAATTGTTTGGCACTTTTTAAAAAAATCATTCAGCAAGTATGGAGCTGAACTTAAATATTTTACTTTTCTTCTCTTCCACTCGATTAAAGTAACCGTTTACGGTATATTTTCCTCCACTTGGACAGCTTTCAAATCCAATTTCGTTAGCGCAAATCTACAATGAAGATTTCTAGCATATTGTTTATTAAGTTACAAGGACGAGGGTTTTGTTGAGTTACAAAAGGGATTTATTTACCCTTTTACAGTTTAATAAAATGAACCTAAGAAAGAAAAAATAAAGTTCATTGATACTTCGAAATTTGTGCAAGCAATTTCCATCGTAACATACGACAAACCAGTCAGAGAGCTGTCATTCCACATGCTGATGACGCAAACGAAATCCTTTCTAGTTACCATGATCTCTTTCTGACATAAAATACATATTGTTCCATTACTTTGACACATTAGCACAATAACTAATCAGAACATTACCACAACCCCAGCCTGGTGTGTGTAACAGCTACTTGAGGCACTGAATTTCATGGAATTTACATTAACATACTCGCAGCAACTAATTACATCCAGTAGTATTCCGACGACTTGAAGAGCGGTTTCAGAGCATTGCTTCAGAATTAATTGAAGAGATTCTGGGGAATTCGGGGAGCACTATATTTCCGCGATGTCCGGATAATAGTTCTACGCAATGCTGCGGATTAACTACTCTCGGAATTTCAATCAGTTGCGGCATACAATGGCAGCTTAATATGTCTTGATCGGTCACATCCTGCCTCATTTCCACAATACTGCAGAGTAAGTATTTCAGGACTTAAGACGGGCCTGTAGTATTTCACCGAAATTGTATGTTTTAATATTTAGTTGAAAATTTAAAGCACGGAGTTTGATGAGTTCCAAAGTTATACTTATCGTAAAAGACTGGTGCGAAAAAAGCTACAAGTTATTAACAGAAGTAGGCGAAAGTCGGGTGATGACGCTCAGCGGTCAATCCAACCCACCCTTACCTTCAAGAATTAAAAACTCGTGATTAGTATCTCCATATAAATAACATCATTTTTAATATATAGCATGGACACATTGTAATTTTAGGAAGAAAGGTATTTTTGTTTTCTGAAGTGACAAGTTCGCAGGTATTATTTTTTGCAATTCTAAAACCATCTAATTTGCAGGTAACTGTACACTTTCATTTTCAAATGATAATTCATTAATTATGGCTATTAAACATATACGTTTAGCTGCACATTCATGCTGCTATTTATTTTTGCAGTGCTTTGTTATGCCAATCATGATGCATGTTATCCTAATATGGCGATGAAGAGAAATGGCCCACACGGGAGCTGGTACAGTCAAAGAAAAAAAAAAGAAGAAACACTTTTAATTATTCGGCCATTATACATGCTAGAAAGGTGTCATCCGACATGGTTTAAAGTCTTCTTTAAAACTGGTTTAAAGTCTTCTTTAAAACTATGCAGGGAAAATTTTGATAATGGACCATATACAAAGTAAAAATAGCACCAAGTCTTGATTTTCAAAAGGGAACCCTTATTTTTTGCTACATAATTATGTTTAGACAGCAAAATGAAGCCTGGGTACGAAACTTCATTCCATTCCGTCCAGTAGAATAAAAATTATTAACGAAAGACGATTTAGGGATCGTCGCCACATTTAAAACGTTACTTTCCAGGTCACGGCTTATAAAGTAACGGAAAGTAAACGAAGAAAAGATCGAGATTATCCAGCTCAATTAATGATTTTTTTAAGTTCTCTCTCTCTTTTTCTTTTTTTTCGTATTTCGATACTTTTTAGGGTCAAAAACTTTCTTCTTTTTTTTTTTTTTGAAAAACTGTTAAAATATTTTTTGATTTTTGTCTATCTTTATCTGGATTAACCCTCGAACGTGAATGGAGTCTGGCTGTTCCTTTGCATAGTAGTTGTTTAATAAATCGAATAATGGCTAATTGAAAGTAATTGAACTTTTTAACTTTTTATAATATGAACCTATTGGATTGATTATTTAATCGTTTATCCATTAGCCTGATAGAAATGTAAATATTGAGAATAGAATATAGAGACTTTTATTGCAATTACATTGTGCAGTGCCACCTGTTGGAACTTTTTAAAACTAATTTACAAGTTCCGGTATATGACTTTTATGGGTTTCACAATAAACGTACCGTTTATTTTATTCCAATATCGTCCTTTGTTTTCGAGATATTTAAGTTTGAAACCAGGGAGTTCTTTGCTGGACACCCTGTTAAGAGTAATATTACCTATTGGCCTATCTGGATACTGTTAAAGGAGAAATTTCACACTTGGCCATTTTTCGAATGCTTTTTTTCGCGATGTAGACAGGGCAATAATTTTTCATTTAAGCAAATTATCACTGAGGCAAGCCATTTTACACTGCCTATTGCAACATGATTAGCAAGACAATGAGGGTTATTTTATGTTCCTGTGAAAAAGTTGTATATGTTATTTGTTTACACATACTATATTGTTTTATAAAAGGAATATACTGCAATGGCTAAACGCAGAAAATAACAACAGAAGTATTTGAAGTGTAGCAGCTTTTAATTTAAAATGTTCAGTAAATTATTATTTTATTAGACAATAAAATAGTGTTTCGCATTATTTACATATTGACGTTTAAACGATACCCGCATAAAACTTCCGATTGCAATATTGTGTTGTTCTTCTGCAGAGACAGCGAATAAATTTATGCATTTAAAAAAATCATAGATGTAACTTTAACATAGAAAAACCACATTACAATTTGTTTGCTATTTTGTTGAACAATTTTGTTCTTTTTTTACGAAGAAACCAACTTTCATAATTTCAGTTTTAAAAAGATATATGGTCCCATAAAATAGGGAAAAATGAATTTTTAAGCATAATGCGAAAAGTATTGAATACACTGGTGTGCAAAAATTAAGGACGAAGTCGAGAAGTTAGCATATCAGCTGAACGAAGAGGCAGAGCGGACAGAAAGACCAATCAGGAGATTAAGTAAGGTGATGTACGGTAGCACATGCGCAGATATGCAGGCAGACGTAATGGGGGAGTGTCTGAGTAGTATAAAGCATGTTGTCGGTGTAAGATCAGTTTTTCTGGCAAAGAGATTGCACGCCGTATAGCAGTTAAAATCACACCGAGTTGCTGCCTCAGCGAGAAATGGCGAATAATCAATCTGTTAGACGACATCTGGATGCTTTTACCCGAGGTGGAATCATTGGGAAGTTGGAGGAAGGCCGCAGTGACAAGTGTGGCTGCAGAGTTCGGAATTGTGCTCACAGCATCGTTTCACGTCTTTGGAGACAATTTTAAACTACAGGAACAGCTATCCGGGGGTTCAGTAGTGGTCGTCCACGAGGAACCACACCCGCAGATGACCGGTATATTGTCTTACAGGCCAGAAGAAACAGGCGGCAGACAGCGGGAGAAATCGCTAGACACAGGCGACTGGACGACCGATATCGCGTTTTACCGTGGCCAGAAGACTGCACGGTGGTGATCTGTTTGCACGACACACAGTGGTTCAAGGGCGGAAAAATAGCCGTTTTTAAGTTTTAAGATAAAAAATATTTCTTGCCGTAATTACTTAGCCCTTGAGTTGTAGTAACTTACTCCATAAGAGTTTTTTGAAAAAAAAAAATTCGTTTTTACAAAAATAAGCCCAGATTGTTGAACAATTATGTTTTTACTTTTTTTCGGACGTACGCCTTATACTTCAGTTTTAATTCATTCGTTCAATAAGGAGGACTAAAATTTAATAAAAGTCATTTCTGATTGGTTTTTCACACTTATAGGATGCATATTACATTGTAGTTAAAAATTAAAAATTCATCAAAATTGAAAACTACATGAAATAAAAAAACATTATTTTCTTAAAAATATAATGAAAAGTATTGTGGAATATACTTTTATCGGCGGCTTCCGGTGGGCTAAAATTTACATATATCAATAGTTTAATCCGTCCTGTAAATAAACAACAACATTTTAGCTGCGACCACCTGCGACTGCAGTCGTGGCAGATGTTTTTGTTTGATCTTCGTTATTTACGAATACCAATATAATAAGTTAGAAAATAACTTGTAGCGATATGACGGGGGTAAATTGCTTTTTTATCAAAGAAATTGGTCATCCAATTTGACATGCTCCAGACTAACGTATGTCACAGTTTCACTACTTTTCAGGAGAGCCTAAAAACGTTTGTTTACTGTTTCCGAAAGTTGGGGCTTTTGAAACATTCATCAATAAATATAGAGGATTTTTTAAAACAGATTTACGTTGTTTTGCTTAATGCGGAGCATTATTCTACAAGCAATGCAGTAGTAACCTGAAAATAACAATTTTCGGACCCGTTTGGCTTTAAAGAAGGTATATATGAGAAAGAAATTTTTAAAACTCAGACAGAATTCTATATAAAAAGTTAAATAACCATTCTGTTCACAAAACAATGAAATTAGAAAATCATTAAACGTTTGAAATTTCTGATTTCCTTTTCGAAATCATCCTAGTATAAAGCTGTTCTCAGTTTGTCAACATTACCAGAAAATATTGTTCGAGGGTATCAATTGCAATAAACATGCAATGCATGCGTGGGGCATACGACTGATTTAATTTATATTTTTCACTAAAAACAGAAATGAATTTGAACTGCACAGAAACCCCGATTTCACGTTTCTCAGAGGCCTGAATCAAACATAAAATACATAAAATTGGGAAAACGTCAATTCAAACCCAAAAACATAAAATATGGGAAAACGTAAAATACGGGAAATGTATAAAAAGCAAAAATCAGATAAGGAAACAAAAATAGTAATAAAAGTTGCTACGATGACGCTTATAAAATGTAAAAATGCGATATTTTACGAAAAGAACATTATTGTACACACCACTTTAGATTATTCTAACACATTAAGTAACGAATTCGGGCGTTTAGGTTGAAAATAGTCAGTAATATTGAGTCATTGAATCCAAAGTAAATACAGCATCTTCCAGGATTGGAACACTTTGCAAAGTTTTTTTTCTGGTCTTTATGATAAAGAAAACAGTTTTTCACTATTATTAAGCTCTTAAATGCAGTATTGAAAGAAGAAACGTGTTGTGTTTCCTCTTCTTCTTGTTCATCTTCATTGGCGGCCGATAAGTTCATAAGGTCAGCTATGGATGGAGCAGACTTGTTTCTGTTTTCATGGATTAACTTTCAACAGAGTGGATTATGTTTAAAAATGCACAAAGGGAAACACTTTTCTTAATTTTAAAACATTTTTTCTCTTTTTTTTAACTGCCAAGGAAAAACGTAAAATGTGGGAAATTCATAAATAACAAACTTTCCATCCGGGTGAAATTAATATTATTAGTGTACGGAAAAACTGAGACCTGATGATAAAAAACGTAAAATGTGGGGAAAACGTAGATTCGAGGGACGTAAAATTGGGGTTTCACAGTGAATACGATCAGCAAGCATGGAGATAAATATTACCATGCAACAGTTTTAACAATTTTCCAAAGCATTTTTTGAGAATATTCAAAGTTATTGAATTTTTTCCGCTTTTTCGTTGTTTCGAACCACTGTGCGACGCCCTATACAGTGTGTACCTCTAACGCTTGCCCATCGGAGAAGGCGTTCTCTGTGGTGCCGGGAACACCGGAATTGGAGAGACAATGAATGGGGACGAGTACTCTTTACAGATGAGAGCAGATTCAATCTGAGTAGCGATTCTCATCGCATACACATCTGGAGAGAGCGGGGAAACCGCAATCATCCCTCGAACATCATTGAAAGGGACAGGAATGGAGGTCGCTGTGTTCTCGTTTGGGGAGGCATCATGCTTGGTAGTCGTACAGACCTTCACATCTTCGACGCAAGTTCAGTCAACGGGACCCGTTATTGTAACGAGATTCTTCTTCCATATGTGCGTCTTTTTAGAGGCGCTATGGGTCCGCAGTTCCTTTCCATGGACGACAATGCACCATGTCATCGCACAGTAGCTGCCGAACAGCTCTTAGAGAGTGAGAATATTGAACGTATGGATTGGCCGGCACGATCTCCGGATCTCAATCCCATCGAGCATGTATGGGATTTTCTAGGCAGACGCTTGGCAGCTCGTACCTTACCACCAGTAACGATTCGGGAGCTTCAATTGACGCTGCAAGACGAATGGGCAGCAATGCCTCAACAACTCATTGACACCCTCATTCTCAGCATGGGCAGACGTTGTGAAACCTGCCTAGCAGTCAGGGGAGATCATATCCCCTACTAAAGACCGGATGTTTCTTGCTGGACACCCATCACAGGGATGTTTCGGCCTTCAGTCGCATTGCGCTCCATGCTATTTTTTCAATAAAGCTTCTTTTTATCCCTCTGATTTCTCTTTTAGTAAGTGTTGCTTACATTACACATGTCCTTACGTATTGGGGATCTTACGGTATTAAATGTGTTGATTTGGAAAGTTTTTGTACAAAGTTATATTGAAAAAACCGTCTCGTCCTTAATTTTTGCACACCAGTGTATTTTGAGCTCAAATTTTGGATTCCCACATAAAAGCTCTTCTAGATTGTTTTCGATTAATATTTCATAGGGTTTCAGATTATGTTTTTTTTTTCAAAAAATATGATCATAATTCTTTAAAAAATTGAAATTGAAAAAGAGGGGTTCTCCATTGAAAGATTTGAAGTTGATGCTCGTGGTAATAAGAAGACGACCCCTTAACAACAATTTATTAACATAATTATGTAGACACACATTATTGCAGAAAAAATAACACCTTTCTCATGCCTCTAGTTGCAATGGTTTTCTAATACGAACGAGTGTTTCGTTTTTTTTTCTATGAATGTTCCTAAGTATATAACACCAACTCGTTGATTGAAACCAGCTCACATTGATGAGTAACAGTTGTTTGAAGAGAGCGACGTCTATGATCAAAATGTTTTGCAATCAAGTTGTCATTGATGATCAAGATTGTTTGATCTTCTGTTTTTGAGCAGAACTCGGGACAGAAAAACGATTTATCTGCACTGAGTATGCGCAAGGGCGGATTGACCCACCGATCTGCGGGATGGTGCGCCCTCTCACGTGTGCGCCTTCTTTACATTCTCGAACTTGTGTGCCTTCGTTTTTTTTCGCACTCGAACTTGTGCACCTTCATTTTTTTTTTTTACTCCCTGAACCAGTGCGCCTTCGTTTTTTTTCGCCCTTAACCAGTGCGCCTTCGTTTTTTTTTTTTTTTTGGTGCCTTTGACCCGTTTGTCATTTTTTTGCCTTGCGCACTCGAACCTGTGCATTTTTTTTTTTTTTTGAGCAATCACGATTGCTTATTGTTCGCACTTGACTGTTTTGATGTCCTTTGATATTATTTTCTCACCGTTACCCTCTGCAGCATCACCGTCGACCGGGTCCTCACGATGCTGCTCCTATAGCGAAAGCCGTCTCCAGGTTGGATCCCTGTCCTACACACACGCGCATACATACACAACTACACACACACACGCACACATACACACACACACAAACACATACACCTACATACACATACACACACGTATACATAGTCACCTACACATACACACACACAAAAACATACACACATACATACACACAACTACTCACACATTCATGCATACATACAGACACATACACATACACACACAAAAACATACACACACATACACACAACTACCCACACATTCATGCCTGCACACAGACACAAACACATATGCCTACACACATACACACAAACACACATACCCCCCACACACAAACACATACGCCTACATAAACACACTCGTGATTGCGAAAAACGTAATTTGAATTCAAAATGTCCAAATTCAATTTTTTTTTTTTTTTTTTTTTTTTTTTGCGCCTTCGAACCTGTGCGTCCTTTGGGAGTCAAGGATGGTGCACTCTTTCGGGTCCTAGTCCGCCCTTGAATATGTGGTTACAAAATGTAGAAAAGGATTGTGTTAAGCTTCATGTGTTGGTGAAACACATATGCAAGGGTGTGAACAGCTCACACAACAACGTATGGACTTGAGACGTACTTAAACGTTGTATCCAAACCTTGAGCGCAATTGCTCTGCTATGTCGGGCATTAGGGGTAATTAATTAATTAAGTGAGGATGTTTTAAGCAATTTTTGACTTCACTTTTCTTCACTTTTCTTATGTAAGGGTAAGCACAATTTTCAAACTCTCCCCCCATACTCTTACGAAAGATTCCATTTTGTTTTTCAAGATAATAAAATAACGCACCGAGCATCACTAGAATCGTTATTAAATTCACTATTTCTAAATTATTTTTAAACACCTTTTTGTATGAAGAAATATTTACTAAAAAGTATGAATTTAGACTGAATGTTATCTTTTACGACATTCTTTTGCATGCGAAATTAGTTTAAAATACAACATGACATTCATAGTGCGATTCTTTTATCATATTTTACACTATTCATTCTTTGTAAAATAAGTAGAAAACAGCTCATCTTAATACGTTTTTACCTTTTAGACGCAAATTAAATGTGATCCTTGCCAAACCACTTGATTGCGTGGTTTCTAATACAAAATATCGACTTGGAAAATATTGCGCAAGAATGGGTTTGATCCCCCGCCCCTTCCAAAGTAAGGGTATGTAGAGATTTTTTTCAACCCCCCTCCCACTCGGGACCCTTGCGTAATTAATAAATGGCCCCTTACCGCTCAATGAATGGTCAGCGTACATCACTCATCGATTGCAACCATAGGCTGTTGCATTTTTCCGGTTACTGAAAACCTTTTTCGCTTCCCAGTAGTTTTTTTTTTGTGTCACATCTAAATTGTATCAGTTATAGAAAAACATATTTTTCATCTACTTGGCGATGTTTATTGCTATGTTTCCTGTTATTTATTGCGCAAAGATTGCAATTATGAATGCTAAATGCTTTGTTATATTTAATATATATGTTTCATAGTGACCTAATGGTCTCTATGGGCAAGATTACGAATAATTTTATTTTCCAAAAACGACTTGACATGTCATGAAATTTTGAAATCATATTTATTAGAATTACTCAGCATTTATAAATTGCGATTCATCCTCAGAATTTCAGATGATAATTAAATAGCATGAACCAAATGGTAACATGCCCAAACTACTCTCAAATTTGGTTAACGAGAGGATTTTGATATAAAACTTAATATTCAAGCAGCAGATTTTACTTTTAAAAACTAAATTACAATATTCCTATTTTTCCCTGAAACAGAAAATAATTCATTTGTTACGCATCCCTTCTTTTAAAGCATTTTCGGAAAATAAAGCACAAGGTTTATTACACATAGTAATAAAACACTAATTGCGAAGAAGTGGTTAGTATTCTTCCAGTTTGTTTTCTTGCGTCTTGAAATTTGCATTCCGAGTGAATTATTTCGTGTAAAATGAATTTCAAGCAATTAGTTTCAAGAACTTAAAAGCTTGGAAGAAGCTTTTCAGAAATTTTGTTTAACATTCTTTTGTTTTCAGATGAGAACTTAGCTGTACTCATCCGAGATAAAACGATTTTACGCAGAGCTGTGTCAATAAACTTTTAAATTTTTTTGGAACGAAGAAGAATCAATTGTTTGAAATTATGATTGAGTCGGAATTATCACTTTTGTTGAATTTATCTTCTAAAGTAAACATAGAGATTAGTGACTGATAAACAATACAATTCTTTCTTAAAATAATATAATATACAAAAAAATAATTTATGATACAGATCAAAAAGTGTGTGTAGTTAATGTGTGGTAGTGTGGTGCCTGTATTATACACGGTTATTCAAAGCGAATAGAATGAAAAAATAAGCATAGTTCTAATAGATTTAAATGAAAAATGATCCAATACACTTTAAATTACTAGTCAGCATTAAAGTGAAAAACCAACGTAAAGGTAGAACAAATTATCAAGAAAATACCGAAAATAGCTATTTTAATAACTTCATTATTCATCAAAATTATTTTATTGATAATTTGTGCTTTATTTACGTTGGTTTTTGACTACAATACTCTTAATATATTTAATTTAGTTCAAAAGTTTTCGTAATGAAATGTTTTTGCGAAAATAGTCCTTCAGTGCAGAGTTTCATGGAACGACTTCCTTGAAAGCATAACATGTCTCCAAGGCCCTAATAGTAATTATGAGGATACTAGGCACGAATAGAAACCAGAAACCCAACGAATATGGTGCTATCGCAGTAGGGTTTTTTCCAGCAATCAAAAGTACTACTTTTAGTCACTGAAGTTGATTAAATGAGCAAAAAAAAAAAAAAAAAAGGACAACATGGAGCATAAAAAATATTTTATTTTCAAAACGTTTAATTTTTAATTATATTTTTGAAACATACGAGATTTGAAATAAGACGTAGTCTTTGTGACGTCACAGGTGATAAACTTTGCCGCGCAATTCCACTTGCGCGCTGAATGCCTATGCTTGCTGTCTACCTCGTTTCCAGCCTATGATAATTGCGGACTAATTTATCAAGGGGCAACATATCCATTTTCTAAAAATGTTCAGGAGGTGAGAAAAACGAATTAGGGTAAGAGCAAAATAGTTTTATCAACTTCATTAAGTACAGAATTGAGCGCGAAATCACAGCAAATCATGGCCCAGAGTAAGAAATGTGTGTGCAAAAAAAAAAAAAAAAAAAAAAAAAAAAAAAAAAAAAAAAAACAAGGAGATATCGCCATCTTAATTTTGGATATGTTCCCTTTTGAACGAAAACCTGAATGTTGAGAACTTCAATTTCACCAAAACACTAATATTTCACCTTCTGATATTCTCTTATCGAAGTAAATGAACTTAAAAGTAATGGATTAAAATTTGAGGATTTTGAACATTTGTTCCTTTGGATCTAAAGGTCTTTGTACTACAGATTTTTTCAGGATGTGTCCCCTTTTGTTCAAAACAAAACGTGCAGAGGACGGATTTGTTACCTTTTAATCAAAAAGGCGCACTTTACCATTAAATAAAATAGGATTTTCCACACTTAAACTTATTGAAAGTAAGTGATTTGATAAATGTTATCTGAAAGATTTAGAAATTGTCATAAAATGATTTTTTCTAAAAAGTGGATAGGTTAAATTTTGATAAATTACTCCTCAATTTAGAAGCGAATTAAGCATTGCGCTCTACGCTTGCTATCAACCATATCGTTGCCATTCCATGTGAGTAAAGAAGCGAATTAAATATTGCGCTCTGTGCTAATGGCTGGTGAATAGAATTTCATCACTTGTGATGTCATGCGCAGAAGCGTAAAAAATGAAACTGAATCATCCAACCAATTAAAATATATTTTTAAAAATGTTAAACTTTGTCAAATTGTTTAAAAAATGGCCAAATGCTATTCGCAACTCCAGAGCTCGAATACGCTACCTTGCGGATACTTACAAAACTGCCGAAAAAACTAAAACATTGCGTTCCACGTGTTCATTTTGGGCAAAATAAACAGTTTGTTATGTGTATTTTTTTTATTTGCGTAATTCATCATTTGGAATCGTCATCCGCAACAGCGTAACATCAAAAATATCTGATATAAACTGTGAGTACACATTTAATTTATCTTGTTCTGAGTGAATTTGAATAAATTTCAGTTTTTCAATTCGATGAAAAAAAGCGGACTTAACAACATCGACTGGACACTAGGGCCCTGCTGAAAAGTTACTCTTTTCCTTAACCTAATTCCACATAAATGATTTAAATAACCTTTGTTACTACAGCATCCAACTGAAATGGACAGTATGCAAATAAATTTTCTTGAAAATATTTATCGCAGAAAAGATTGAAAAATCCAGAAAGAACGTTAAGAATTTGAACAATAAAAAATAAAAGTTTGGAATTTTTATCGCTAAAATATGGCGCCAACTTTACTTTATTGCTCTGCAAAAACTCATTATCTGTGGAAGAGTTTCGCCAAAATCTGTTTATAGGGTTATGGTTTTAAAATTGTGTGAAAGAATAATGTATCTTGACAAGATTTCGCATATCAGTTAAATCATTTCCATGACGAATGAATTAAATGCATGATGATTTCTTTTGATATCCAATCATATAGTCATAGAAATAAATTATCTAGTGTTAAATGTTTTTCTTGACAGTCTGTCACGCATGTGCACTATGTAACACAAATGTCAACAAATGCCGGAAATGTCACAAAAATGTCAACAAATGCCGGAAATGTCACGAAACTGGACATAATATGTACTAATGTATAGAAAAAACGGTACAAAATGAAAATGCTGTTCGAAGCGAACCAAAAATTTATGAATTCCGAATTCAACATCTTGAAAATGGCTGCTTCAGAACAACTTACTGTGTGTTCTACATTAATTTTTTACTTTCGTAATACTTTTTGATTTCTAATCTCTTTCTACATGGGTCAGAATAAACAAAAGACTTTGAAAAATCTTTTCAAATGAATAAAGAACAAAAAAAAAAAAAAATACATGCGAACAAAAAATGTCTGTCATTTCCTAAGTTTAGAAGCAATTTATACGTTACAGCGTGCGTTTGTTTTAGTTTTTTATCCGCCATTAGACAGTGACTGCAGCGCCCCCTATAGTTTGTTGCAGTTGCGAATGTTTTTAAGCATGCTCTTTCAGAAAAACATACTTGATGAATTTCGGAAACGATACCATTCGTGATTGCAAAAAACATAATTTGAATTCAAGGAATTAATGTCAGAGGCATGCTTGATGTTGTGAATTCGGATTTTAAAACTAAGTGCTTCGTTTTTTTTTTTTTTTTTTTTTTTTTTTGAGCAATCACGATTGCTTATTGTTCTCATTTGACTGTTTCTGGTGTTACGCTGATTTTATTTTCCCGCCAGCACCCTTTGCAGTATCACCGTCGACCGGCCGCCTCACGATGCTGCTCCTCTTGCGAAAACCGTGTCCAGGTAGCGTCCATATCCTACACACACACACGCATACATATACATACCTACACACACGCATACACATACTCATGCCTGCACACAGACACAAACACACATGCCTACATACACACACGCACGAACGCCTACACGCACACGCCCGTACATGCACAGCACTGCATACACAACTCACACACATGCATACATACACTCACACACGCACGCACTCACACACATGCGCCTGCACAAACACACACGCGCATACATGCACACACACGCTCGTGATTGCGAAAAACAAAATTTGAATTCAAGATGCCAAAAATTCAAATATATATATATATATATATATATATATATATATATATATATATATATATATATATATATATATATATATATATATATATATATATATATATATATATATATATATATATATATATATATATATATATATATATATATATATATATATATATATATATATATATATATTTTTTTTTTTTTTTTTTTTTTTTTGAGGAACCACGAATTGCTTTTCTTCCTACTTGACCAAAGTTGATGTTGCTCTCCTTTTTCAGATTACCATGACAACAGTTCTTTTTAATATTTATTTACAGAGCAAAACTTTCGTTGTCATAGTTACAAGTAATCTGCGGTTTGATTTTATTCAAATATTTTTCAGGGTCAAACTCAAGCAGATTTCACATTGAAAAAAAAAAAAGGATTTTTTTTGTGTAAAACTGCGTTTTTTCCAAGAAAAACGTCATTTGGAAAAAATGCCACTTAACCAAATGAACTTAAATATTTAAACTTCATCTATGTACAAAGTTTTCATCTAACTAATTCCAACCAATTAAGATTGATAATAAATAAAAATAAATAACGCTATACGCAGCAAATAATCTTTGCAATAAGTGTACTGGTGGATATCGGCCATAAAATCTTTATCTTTATTACCGCATCCTAACGGGGCCGCCTGATCTGGAAAACCATCAGTTATAATTATGACGGGTGTAAATTTCTTGGCCATTTCATTCTATTCGTAGAAACAAGAAACCCAACGAGTAGGATCCTGTCGCAATTCGTGATTGCGAAATATATATATGACGTCAAAATGCAAGTAAGTGCTGCATGTGGTAAGTTTTTTTTTTAAATTTGTTTAAAGGCACCCAAACCGGTTTTTTGTTCTCTTTTAAAATCACGGAAGTTGAGACTCTCTCTCGCACTGTCGTGCGCACGTCAGATAACTACTAGTTGTGTTTTGCGCATGCTCATTGGATAATGACAGATGAGTGCTATGCTCCAGGCCAAACAAACGGGTCTATTTCTTTTGCTCATAATTCCATGAAACTTAAAAGATAAAAAGACGATTAATACAAAAAACGAGGCGATATATCACAGCTACCACAACAATATTTTAAGCGAAGAATTATTGACTGACTCTGTGTGACTCGCGAACAAAGTTTATCTTTTAACTTTGTTATGCAAATATGATTTTGTTCTTTTCAGTGGCATCCTGAAAAGAAGTAACGGAACAACAAATAAAGTAATTCGTTCTTTTCAAAGAAAGCAGATAAGATTGAAGAATTACTTATAAAGAACTTCAATGAAGAAAGGAAAAGAAAATCGCTTTTATTAAGATAAAGAATCAACTAGTGTGGAACACAATGCTAGAATACCTTCTTTGTATAAAACTCAGATATTTATTGGACATTTTTATCATTAATAACGAGAATTTATGCCCTCAACCTTATCAGCAGCCAATATGCTGTGGTAATTTATTGTTTGTTGAAATTTTGAAAAGAAATTTCTTGTATTAATCAATTTCCAATAAAAGAAGTTCGTGAAAAATGTGTTAAAGTACTTTTTGCTCCTGTTTCAACTGATCTTTGCTGAACGACAAAATATTATTTTTAAAAAAGTTATTATGGAAAGAAACAGATTCATTTCACGTTTTTTGCATCGGATTTCAAAATACAAATTAAAACGGTATTGGGTAAAATCATCAAATGGTGTACACTTTTTTTTTTCTCATCTGCAATTAATATGATAAAGCGATTGTAATACCATTGGGCGTAACACGAAATTCAGGGTACTGGGATTATAAGCATTTGAGTTTAGAAGCTAAAACCAATGGTTTTAGCAAACACATTTATTTATTTATTAATTTTTCTTTCAAAAATTGGGAAAAAGTTTGCGAGGAATGCGCGTTAGCTTGCAAATTCGTTGTTGGTGAAAAACTCGTGTTATAGCCATTTCGCGTAAATCGAATCTTGTTGTAGCGCGAGTCGACTGCATCTCAAACACTCATTTCAGCAGATACTGTCACTGACCTTCCCACGGCAAACAGTTAGTTAAAAATAACCATGACGCTGGATTAAAAACCACCAATTCTCATAAAAACGTATGATGAACTCAAATTTATTAAATTATCAATCCCTAAAAAATAAGTCATCTGTTATCATTATATAAAAGTTTTTTTTAATCTTTTTTAACTAATGAAATGAAAAAAAGAAAAAAAAAAGGCCTGACAATTTAGATTATTATTAGTGGCAGCGCAAAATGAAGTAAAGCCAGCTTCGAAATGCAATTAAATTAACTATTTCTCCGAGTACATTATCGCTACGCGTTTCAATTACTCGTAGTTAGCAATTACATTGTAATAGAATTAAATAATGTTCACGTTGGTAAAATAAAGAGTTTATTAGTTTTTAGTCCATTGTACTCTCTCTTAAGTTGCATTCAGATAAGATTTGATAATTGTGGAAGAATTTTGATTACGGAAAACATGGAATAATTTAAGATAACTCAGTTATTAATAGGGGCATTTTTCGGGGCGGATAAATTTTTAATACTCATAATATTGGATAGTTATGTAGTTTTAATTTACTGATAAATTTGCAATTAGTTTAACTAATATTTAAAATTTCAGTACAGTGAGTTTGACTTATATTTAATATCGTTATTTCATAATACGTCTGGTAAGCTAAAGATGATTTTGCAAGCCTTGTCGATGCCTTTTGGCTATTTAATCTCATTAGTTGAACACAAAACCATAGGTTGGTTACAAAATCTCAAGTTTATTCGTGATTACATAACTCATATTTAAAAGTTAACCTATAAATTAACCGATACACCTGATGCCCCTTTACCCCTTTAATCTTCTATTACATATGAGGCAGTGAGAAGCAAAGGGATGTAAGTTAGGCTTGCCAGAATAAAATACCAATATTTAAAAGTATTTTTCGTTGGGTAGGGCTTTTTTTCAGAAATTGTTTTAAAGATTTAATCTTATTGTAAAAATTGGTACAATCCAATCCGATAGTATATTTACATGTCATTATGCCTTAAACCCTGCATTCCTTCGGGAAACCCCTATCATCAGACCATGCTTTGTGCATAAAAGAAAATTCTCTCTCAACTGGTGCAGACTTATTTTACCTCTATCATAAACGACTGGCGCTGAGATGTGCGTTTTCATTTTTCATACAGTGCAGCAAAAAAAGAGAAAGTAATTATTCAAAATAATCTTTCTTATAGTTATTATTTCAAAAAATTTTTGGTTGCATATAACCAGAATATTTTTTTCCGGGACGTCAAGTAAAACCGACTGGAATACCGGGATTTTGTTTCAATACTGGGACTGTCCCGGTCAAACCGGGACGTCTGGGAAGCCTAAGTGGCAAAGTTAAGAATTTGGAGATAACCAGTACAAATGGTAGGGGAACCTCTCTTCTGTTTTGGGGCAAGTGGTTGTACTAGTAGCCCTGGTAGGCGCTACTGTACAGCATGATTTAGAAAACTTTTTAATGAAAATCTACCTAAGACATTATCTTTAAACGCGTTTTACTCAAAACTTGGAAATGCCCACTGACATCGCTTTGCTTCTGACTGTCTCATATAATAAAACAAGGTGTTTGTGTGTTTGTGGCTCGTGCCCCGGAAAAGGTAAGGACTATAAACATGAAATCTGGAAAACGAAGATGTAGCTTTTGTCGACGATGTCCTCATCGCCCCACTCATGATTAAAAAACTGTGTGTCACAAAGACAAACGATGGAAGTGAAACTTTTATCTTCACTTCATCCACTTGTTTTCTCTCAGGCCGCGCTCTTGTTCTTTCTGCACCTGACTTATTCATATTCACAACAAAATTGTATATTTCAATGACGAAAAAAAAAGAAAAAAAAACGAGAAAATTAAACAAGACTCGAAATCCGCTTTTTAATAATTGCCAAAACAATGAAAAATATTTGTAATTATAAAGTTGATTTTGTTAATCAAAGTTAGCAAACTAATTTCAAGGCTGAACTATCGTAGATGACGCATTTAAGCTGATCTATTGAATTAAATCAAAGAAATCTTCAAAAACCAGCACTATTTGAAAAGTTATGTCCCAAATTCACAAATATATGCTTGCTTAAATTTAGGCTTGAAATTAATTTGTTAAATTTATTAACAAAACTAACCTTATAACTACTATTCGCAACTCCAGAGCTCGAATACATAAAAATAATACATTTAAAACATAAAAACTGCATCTAAAATCCTTATATATTATTTCTGTAGCCTGTTTTTGGTTTCTACGCCAGATTTTCCTCAATTCTTGATCGATTTCTTTGATTTACACTTTATTTTAAAGCTTATGGTGCTGGCTACTGACGAAAAATAGACCCACGGTCTAAAAATAGTTTTTTTCAGCCGAAAAACCAGTTTTAAAGAACCAGAATGAGGTTTTCGGTTAAACTTATAACTTTAACTTGCACAATGACCGACAGAGCTGAATAGCTTGATTAGCAGAGCGTTCTCCTCGTAACCAGGAGAATGAGCGTTCGGGCCCACGTCCGGACAATCTGCATCAAAAAAAATTAGAGCAATATCGCGCATTGCATGAATAATTAATGAAGTGAATAACAAATATGGGGGAATAGAATAAATTAGAAGGAAATGCTCCTTGCTGTTATGAAAACTTGATGCGACTCTGTGCTAAATTGCTTCTGAATTGTACGTTTTTTTTTTTTTTAAAGCTTTGGTTCTGGTAAGAAAATTAAAGCATAATGTAAGAGCGAAAACATAAGTAACAGGTTTAAGATTTCAGACTATAATAGAATTGTTTTTCGTTCAGAAAAAAATAATAAATCGTACATTGAAATATATATTCTTCTAATGAGTTTTTGACTCCTTGTACAAATAAAAAAAATACTACCTCAATTTGAAGGGTAAAATATACATTTTTTCTACTTTTTGCAAAAAAAAAAAAAATAGTTTATCACATTTTTACTACATTCGAAAAGCTACGCTTAAAATAGAGCATAGTTCAATTTATTTTGTATTTTAACCGTGCTGTTAAATGATGAACATGTGCTGCCATCTAAGTCATAACGGTTCAAGCTGCCTGCGGTAACGAATTGTAAAAATTTTCAAAAATAAAAACATTTCTCTTCAATATCTTACCTTATATACTGTTCACTTCTCATTTTAAAACTTATCAGGCTGGCTAATGATGAAAAATAGACTTACGGTCGAAAAATCAAGTTTTCGAAAACGCCCCTTGCTGTTTGAAAACCTTGATGCAGCCTGTAGTTCTTATGCATTTTTTTTTTTTTTTTTGCAAAGTTCTAATACAGTTTTCCAACTTTTTACGTCGCTTTCGGCAAAAAAAAAAAAAAAAAAAACCTGTGTGTGTGTGTGTTCATATTTTAATAAAGCTTAAAAGCACTGGAATTAGTTGTTTGGTTAAATTGATAAGTTTTTTTCAGTAGAGCGTTCGGCTATAAACTATATGAACTTCGGGCAAGCTTGGGCTCTTCGACATAATATCAAATTTATATTAGTATTACGCATTACATGTACTCATAACATACACACGTAAAAAAATAAATGAAATGGGAATGCTACTTGGTGTTTCGACTCCGTTATGCAAGCTACAGTTATCATTAAGATAAGTTGACTGTTAATCGAAGGGTGTTCTTCCTTTTTTTAAAGCTCTGACTACATTCAGATCACTCAGCATAATATAAGCATAAAAAAAGTATTAGATTTACCTAAAGGAAGTCATTTTTGTACAGAAAAACATTTTCATTGTATGGTGAAATGTAGATGTTTCTAATAGCAGTGTTCAACCTTTTGTACAAATGAAAAAATACTACGCCAAATTAAAGCTACGAGTTTCACCCAGTAAACCTTTAATTTTTTATTCGCGCAAATACGATATAAAGCATTAAAATTATTATCAACTTCATTAGCAAGAAATCATTTTCTACTCCTCTGCTTTCTGCTGAAAGAAAAATACATTTTGTCTACGTTCGAAAAATTACACTTAAAAACGGACTCAGTTCAACTGGTTTTGGTTTTGAATTTTAAGTGTTCGATTTAAAAAGAAACATGTGCGGGCATTTAAGCCGTAACGGTTAAAGCAACCTTCCGTGTGAAATAGTTCAATATTCAAAGATAAAAACACTTATTTTCAATCTAATTTATTACTTCTCTAGAATGTTTGTTTCAATCGCTACGTGAGATCTTCGTCATTCTTTAATCAAATTCCATGCTTTACGAAAAATTTTAAATCGTATTATGCTGGGTAATGACAAAACATAGAAGCATGATCTTATTATTTTTTTTTTTTTTTTTTTTTTTTTTTTTGGCAAAAAGCTTTTTTGCTGTTTTTTACTACGCATTCCTTCAATGAATAACTTTCGAAAAGGAAGGCGCCATTGCTAGGTTGCTAAGTTTGTTGTGGTGTCGGGCTGTTAATCAGAATGGCGCCAATTCGAATCCGTGCTAATAAATATCTGTTTAATGTTTCTTTTTTTCCCGTCAGATGCTCACATGGGCAGGACTGTATTTGCCACAACCTGTTTTTTCACATGCACAATTATTGCTTTTTCACGAGTCACTACTCAGCCACACTTTTAATGATATTTAAGTTTGCATTGAAAATATGTACGACCAACAGCTGAGCGATGATCAAATTATCACAACGTTGTATTTAACGAGGTTTTGTTACTGATGTCTTTAAATTACATGGCTTCTCTTCTGCGCTTACTTTTTTTCGGTTCTTCTTCATAATGTTCTTCCTTTGAAAATTTTAAAGAAAGAAATGCCTTATAAAGCAATTCGAAGCACAGTGCGGAGTTCCGCACGGGTCGACTAGTGTTTGGATAAAAGTGCGAGGTATCTTGAAATGTCTTTCAACGGGAGTATAAATTTATGTCTTCCCACCCATACACAAATGCCCTATTTATTATTCAGGTATTGTACAAGAGAAAAACTTGTATGCGAAATAAACATTTTATTTGACAGCTGCGTGACATTTTATTGCCGATAGCAAAAACGGCTGTCTGTTTACTAAATATTAATTGCTTTTTAGTTTTTTTCTTAGTAATGGAATGAGTACCGACTATATTGAGAACAAAAGTGCAATTACTAAAATTAGAAACATGTCCTTTTAGATGTAGAGAAATGTGGGACTAAGTGAAAGGTGAAATATTTACTCTGTTTTCCGTGCCACCTATCGGGTGATTTTTTAACCATGTAAAAAACCCACTTGTAGTTATTGCAACCAGGAAAACTTATCCCTGAAGGTAAAAGTATATATGACATTGCAAGCAATTCGAAAATTGAAACGCGTTCGAAAATTGACTGGCTGACCCATTGCGGAACTCCGCACTGTGCTTCGAACCGTTTCATATGGCATTCCGCTCTTTAAAAGTTTCAAAAAAGCAGTAATTGTGCATGTGAAAAAACGGGTAGTGGCAATTACAATCCTGCCTATGAGAGCTTGTGACGGAAAAAAAGAAACATTAAACAGATATTTATTAGCACGGATTCAAGGTGACGCCATTTTAATTATCAGCATGACAATCCAACCAGCTAAACAAATGCGGTGAATTTAAAATGCTATTCATTGAAGCAATGTGTAATAAAAAACAGCAAAAAAAGCTTTTGGAGGGGAAAAAAAACAGACCATGGGTCTATGTTTTGTCATTAGCCAGCATAATACGTTTTAAAATAATTCGTGAAACATGGAATATGATTAAGGAATAAAGTAGGTCTCGCGTAGAGATTGAAACAAACATTCTAGAGAAATAATAAATAATATTGAAAAGAGAAGTGCACACGTTTTTCTTTTAACTGAACACTTAAAATTCAAAACCAAAATCAGTTGAACTGAGTCCGTTTTTTTAAGTGTAATTTTTGTTTGGTAACACTTAGGGTAACAACTTTAGGGTAACTTTAGTAACACACGTCACTACGGGGTAAGTAAGTCCATGTGCGAGAATCCAGGGCAGGCCCTGGATTCTCGCACATCTGGTTCCAGACGAACGTTCTACCGATCGAGCTATTCAGCTCCGTCGATTATCTCGCAAGTTAAACGTATAAATTTAACCGAAAATTTCAGTCCGATGCTTTTAAAAAGGTTTTTTTTTTTCTTTTTAAAAAACAATTTTTTGACCGTGGATCTGTTTTTCGTTATTAGCCTGCTCGATAAGCTTTAGCATGAAGGGTAAATCACGGAAATCGAACAAGAATTGAGGAAGATCTCGCGTAGCGACAAAAACTCAGGTTACAGAAATAAAAAAAATTATATTAATTTGAATTTTTGGCATCTTGAATTCAAATTATGTTTTTCGCAATCACGAGCGTGTGTATGCGCATGTGTGTCTGTGTAGGCGCATGTGTGTATGTTTGTGTAGGCGCATGTGTGTGGATGCGTGTGTGTGTGAGTGTATGTATGCATGCGTGTGAGTGAGTGTTGTGTACGCGCGTGTGCGTGTAGGCGTTCATGTGTATGTAGGCATGTGTGTTTCTGTCTACGTGCTGGCATGAGTGGTGTATGTGTCTGTGTAGGAGTAGGTGTGTGTGTAGGAGTATGTGTAGGTGTGTGCGTGTGTATGTATGCGTGTGTGTGTAGGATATGGACGCAACCTGGTCACTGTTTTCTTTTCGCAAGAGGAGCAGCATCATGAGGTGGCCGATCGACGGTGATGCTGCAGAGGGTGCTGGCGGGAAAATAAAATCAGCGTAACATCAAAAACAGTCAAATGAGAACAATAAGCAATCGTGATTGCTCAATATATAAAGAAAAATGATTTAAAAGAATTGATGCGCACATTGTAATATTTTGTGGATAAAGTTCTTGTTTTTAAGATTTTACATGTCAATTAAGACTTTCGAATATTCTAGGCAGCATTTATTTACCTTAATATTAAGTTCATTTTTATTTAAAATATCTTTTTTCACTTTGTCAAGTGCACATGAGGGGTAAATAAAATACTTCTTTTCGTTTATTTTTTCAATTATTTATTTAATCGTATACGTATTCATTTATTAATTAATTTATGTGCATTCCTTTACTTAATAATTCACTTATTTATTCATACATTTACTTGTTTTCTTATTAATTCACTACTTTATGCCCTCATTTTTTTTCTCATACTTTAATCATTTATTCGTTTATTGCTTTAATATCGGCGTCTTCTGTGAAAATTAGCTCCCCCCCCCCCGCTGATCCATAAAAAATATATCTGACTTTGGCACTGACAAGAGACGATAAGATCACCATCTTCAATGTTTTTTCCCTCAAATTTACTTATGCATTTCCAGAAGAAAAAAAAAATAATGAGTAAGGTTTACATTTTTTTTTTACGAAGGATCTGAACATTTTGTATTACATTCTTTTTCTCATTAATTTCAATTATAAATTTTGCTCTGAGAGTCATTAATAGTTTTTTCTACTAAAATTGAAATTTGGCAATTTTTTTTAGAAATGATTTCAAAGAATTTTATCTTAAGGTTTCCATACATGTTTCTAATTTAGTTTAGTAATTTAGTTTGGTATTCGTGATTTTGATTATGGTACCGCAATTTAGTCAAATGTACTTCATCCTTTCTTTGACCAAAGCCTCATCTGAGGCTCAAATTTCAAATAGCGACAGTTTTGTCCCAAAATGTTTGCCTTTTTTTGAGCAATCACGATTGCTTATTGCTTTCATTTGACTGTCCTTGACGTTACGGTTCCTTTTTCAGCTTGGACCAGGGCTGCAGCACCACCGTCCACCGGCGGCGGCGCGGCTGGTGCTGAGCACTGTCCCCCGGAATCCACTTTTGCTGGGCGGTGGCGTCCATGTCCTACACACGCATGCTCATATACACTCCCCTACGTGCGCACGCCTTTTACACACATACACACGCCTACGTGCACACACGTAACCACCCAGGAGGAGGGACATGCTTGGGGGAGGGGAGCTGTTTCTAGAAACAATAACTCTAATCAGTAGGGTCTTGTCGCAACTCGTGATTGCGAAAAACATAATTTGAATTCAAAGTTTCGGAATTCAAATTAGAATTAATTGGGGGAAGTAGGTCACAGTTTTTTTTTGCTCATTGTTTTAGTAATTGCACTTTTGAATTTATTTATATGAAGCAATATTGTATTAAAATAACTGCAAGAGCAATCCTCAGATGGCGCTACAAGTTCTATTTTCGTGCGGATCAAATGGTTCTATTAATGAGAAGAGAATCTCATTCTAGATTATTAACTCATTTTTTAACTGTTCTTTTAAAACGGTTTTTTTTTTTTTCAAAGTAACTTTAGTAACTAGTATCTTCTGCATTTGTCTTTTAATTTTATGTTTAAACCAGAAAGATTTCCTTAAAAAAATTAAAAGTAATATTTCAGATTGCATGTGAGGGGTTTTAGTATATATATATTAATATATATATATATATATAAATAAAAAAAACAGCTGAATACGTGTAAATTTTCAATTTGTTTTTGTTTTTGTTTTAATTTTGGTCGCTACTACTATGCCACAAACCGAAGTAGAAGGAATCTCTGTCAATTAAGTCAAAACAACTGCCAAAAACCGCTTTATTTCAAAACCAACCCCACATGCACTGCCACTGAAAATACACGGGTAACATCAACAAAAATATGATAATAAATTGCTTAGTCAGTCCACACTTTTGATTTTACGGGCTTGGATATCGCATAAAGTATTTTGAAATACCATTTAGTTGAAACTTGAATGGAAACGAAAAGTAAAAGGTGAATTTAATTTCAAAACCAGCTGAATCTAAATTATTTTCCCCAATTAATAATTAGATAACACTGCCGATTTAAAAAGGTCTTAGACCAAAAGTTTAACGAAAATTGTTTCTTTCGGACAGTTGCTCGATTGAACATTATGGGGAAAAAAACTAATTTTTCACGCATAGTTTAACTTAAAGTTTATGCAGCAACAAGAATTTTTGTATAAAATATTATTAATGAGTGTTTAAGAGAGGGGTAACACTTAACCCGTACATTTTTGCTATACCGGGGTAAGTGGGATCCTCACTATGGGAAAAGTGAGTTCCCCTATAATAATGGGGACTTCAAAATCAAAAACAAACTGTGATTAAACATTTGTATTGTTGAAATACAAGACAAATATGACGACTTAGTAGGAATTGATAGTTCAGCAGCAAAAACTGCTAAAGGTGGTGATTATGCATTTGTTGTTTGCATGAAAGAAAATCATTAAGATTTAAGTAGGTCTAACGTTGGAAGTTGATGATACAAATTAAAAACTACTGTTGATTTTGCAAGAACGAATAGAAATAGTGACTTTTTATTGACATAGTGTATATGATTACGAAAGATGAAGCGATACTGGTTTTTCTTTAGCCATCTTTGCATAGACGTCATCATTTAGTGCTTCCAATTTCTTTTTCAAGTTATAGTTTTGGAAAATTTGCTCTAATTGACCTTAATCAACTATATTACGTTCGTTAAAAACACCTTTATATGTAAAAGTAAAATATATCATTATAGGCTTTCAATAAATTTCACAAATGAAATTGTTTTGTTTTTCGTTTTAAAATTTCGCGTAATACAGATTTAAAAGACAGTCAATATCTCCTCCATAGGTGCATTTACAAAAAATAATTCACACTAAAAATCTACATACTTTATCATGTAAGACCCCCCTTACCCCTTTTATAGATATGCTTCATTTAATTTTAAGTAAAAGGGGGGGGGGGGTGACCCACTTACCCCTTACTATGGGGTAAGAGGGACACCTATCCGATTTTTTAAAAAAATATAATATATAAGAATATTTAAAGCATTTTCTTAAAGAATATAATGTTAAACTTTTGTTTATATTAATTATGTCCAAGACAAAATAAGACAATAAGTTTAAATATATTTTTTTCAGAATTTTTGCATTAGGTTTCAAAAACGAAATATTCTCAAAAGGGGTCCCACTTACCCCAACCAACCCTTTTTCTCTTTGAAATCATGTTTCACCTATTGTGCCAGTAGCTTCAAAATATGATTTTTTGGAAGTCGGGTTGTGTCCACCCAGTATATTTTCTTATTTTATAATAATGTGGTTGTTTTCTTCTGTCAAAAGTACGACTTTTAGTCACTAAAATTTATAGAAGAAGCAAAAAAAAAAGATGGAATCAGAAGAAACTTTTATTTTCCCAACAGGTTTTTTTTTTTTTTTGAATGAAATTTGTTTTAAATGTCCTAATTCTGGAAATAAGGCGTGGTTTTTATAACGCCACAAGTGATGTACTTTAGCGCGGTATTCCATTGTCGCGCTAAATGTTTAAGCTTTGGTCTCAACCGCGTTGCAAGGACATAATAATTTGCGCTGTGCGCTAATGGCGTCAGTGAATGGCATTTCAACACTTGTGATATGATGTGCAGATGCGTAAAAAAAAAAAAAAAAAAAAAAGAATTACCAATCTGCGCAACAATAAAAATAATTGTAAAAAAAAATATTAAACTTTATTAAATTATTTAAAAATAGTTAAATCCTATGCTTTTAAACATGCTCTTTCAGAAAAAAATACTTTTAAAATTTCGTAAGCAACCCCATTGAAATTAATTACTAATTAAATGATAAGTAAGTAACACATCTACCTTGCAGGTCAAGCGTTCCATCAAAGTGTGCTAAATTTCCTTTTTCTTCGATTTTGATTCAGAAACATCTTTTTATTGCTTTATTATACCATAACGCCGATGGATGCAAAAGTTTCTTTTTATGTCACGTTTTGTCAGTCTTTGATTTAAAATATGTTTTCTATAATTTTTCTTTTCCACCATCCTTTTGATAAATAAGAAAGAAAACTTCACACATTCTTTATGACAGGATTTGGCACATTGGCTGAGAACAACAAAATATTCTTTTTATATTCTGCCAAGCTGTCGCCCTGATCAAAATTCGCATCCTACTTTCAATTCGATTTTTGACAGTTAAAGCTAAGCATTCCGCGAAGCATGTTTTATATTTGAGACATAAAAGTCACTAAAAAGGAATTATATTTTCCGTGATTTCGTAAAAAGCATTTAAGGGGATTTTTATTTTTAAATGTAGACATTTTTTTTTCTTTCTTGACAATATTTGTTACTATCAAAACAATTGATGAAAAATGTAACTATTCTAATGGATTTTTTGATGTATAAATTTCTGAAGAATAATTCATTTTTTATTATAAATTGTAGTTTGTTTTTTCCCTAAATATTTCTGAAAGAATTAGATTGAAAGGGTCCACAGAGAGCCTAGTGGTTATGGCATCGGACTGTGTTCTTGGATTCGATGCCCGAGGTAATGAAGACCCATTAAGTGTTCCTGCTCATTAAATATCTGGGTCGAAAAACGCGGTAGTTGTCATTGAGCAGTCGTTTGAATTTAATAACTCATTTTCTCTACTAATAATAAAGCCGAAAGTTTGGATGCCTGGATTTCTGGATGTCTGTTTGTTACGTACATAAGGCCCTGACTGTTCAGTCGATTTTCATGAAATTTGGCACAAAATTAGTTTGTAGCATGGGGATCTGGGGGGCTTGAAGCGTTTTAACGAAAATTCAGTTTTATTCTTTTTCTATTCCACTTTTAAGCTCATATTTCACATATACTTTATAATATAGGGAAAAAGTATTTCATGCTCATTTTTAAATTTTAGGTCATTCGAAAGCTTGGAATTTTCTTCATAAGCGGAAGTTACTTTGAAGTTTCTTCCAGCATTAGGAGAGCTACGAGAATTGTTGTTTTTGGAAAACCGGAACCCGAGGAGAACCTCAGGCAAGCCAAACGATTCTAAATGATTAAGCTGGAGAATAAAATTAAAAATCAAAGATGATTGGAATCAATTTTCACACCTAAAATGAAAAACTTTTGCTGTTGCAATGGTTACGTCGCTTTGTTTTTTAGAAAAATGTTTTGAACAGTATTGTTTTCCATGGTGATATATGTCTTGTAGTATTAAAAATGAAAAAAATTGAAATATTTCCACTGCTTAATAAAAGTCGTATGCTTTTTTTTCTCATTTTTCATGGTTTGTTTATGTCATAGATATAGTATAGCTAGATGCAGGGTTGGACTGGTACGATCTAAAGCCCTGGATCCGTCTCTTAAGTGGCGACACACTTTGATCATTCACTGCGCGCCGCTTTCGACTGCGATTGGAGGCGGGCAGTCACGTGGGTTCATTCCGCCATTTTGTGTCGTCGCCTGTGTGATTTCACTGTGCGGAATACTAGATATTTTCTCTTTGCTATTCGTAGTTTTCAATAAACGCTATCTTTAATGTGAAGATGCCTTGGTGTAGTGCATTAAGATGTTCTAACCGTTCAAAATTACTATATCGAAATACATTGAAAGTTTATTTATGTACTTTAAATGTTTTCATCAATACTGCTGTGCAATTTCAGATACTATTTGAAACTCTTGTTGAAATTGTAATATTTTTTACTTTTCATGAAACTGTCTGATGGTTTGTTAATTTTCATGGGATAGTAAGGACATTCACTAAAATCATTATAAATAGTTCCTTCAAATATTGTAAAGCTCAACTATGTAACGGCACCTAATAAATTGCTATCAGTAGTAAAATAGTTGCCCTGTTTTTAAAACTGATTTTTGAGTTTAAGATAACAAAGCCGACAAAATTTAAATATACTAATTATTCTATTTATTTTTAATGTAAATTTTCTATTTTTTAGTTAGTGTCAAAATTTCTCAATAACTATAGCAAAATTATTTTAAGAACACGTCGTTTTGCTTTTAATTGTGTCATAGCCATGAGTTTCAGTGTGTTGCCAAGTTAATTATTTATCTAATTTACGCATAAAAGTTAAGATATTAAAAGTATGAAATTATTCATTAAAAAAAATTATGCTTCTTTGAGATTATAGTAACATGTAACTCAAGCCAATTTATATAATTACGTGAAGATTTTTTTCTTTTTTTTGCCCGGAAAAAAATCTGTTTTCGTTTAACTTTTATTTTGATGTGAAAACCTTTTAAATAAAAAAAATATGTATATGATTTATCCCAGTATCTGTTAATTTATAAATTCATTATTGCTATTTATAACAGTCCGTCACAGATGTAATCTGCACTCTTTTATTTGAATTCCTATTGGTATCAAATAATTCAATTATTATTATCATTTTAATATTGATTTAAAACTGGTTACATTTTATTACCAGTTCGTTGAATTTTTAAGAACTAGTAGTATCCTTAAAAATCAAGTTTAAATGAAAGGCATTTTTTAATCTAAAATCGTCATGAGGAACAAAAAAGTGTTGGTAAAATGTAAAAAAACATGGAAGAGTCCTGCTGAAAATAAAACTTTATTAGTTAAAACAAAAAGAAATTTTGCAATTTTCTACAAGTGAATAATTTTCCATAAGAAAACTACACACATTAGAAACATAAATGATACTGCTTTGCATGAATAAGTTCAAACTGTTGCCCACAAATAATTTATGACAATTTAGCTCACTACTGTTCTACTCAGTAGTGGATTTAGGGGGGGGGGGCGGCAGGAGGCCCGCTAATGCCCTTTTGGGGGCAATAGTTAAATAAATGCCCCCAAAAGGATGAATTTATTTAACTATTTTATTCACTATTTTTTAATCGACTTCTCCATAGCATTTTTTTATATAGTTAATTACACAGAACACGAAACACACCTAGAGCATATTTTGAATAATAGCAATTTTATTTGCTAAAGAAGTCATACTGGAGTCCTAGAGTGGCAGAATACATTTATACATTTGACTCGCTGGTTTTGAATTCAAGGGAACGTAATATCGCGATTCGTCCATGAATTTTTCTTTGATGGAATCAATAACTAACATTCTTCAAAAAAAAAAAAAGAAAAAAAAAGGGCAGGCGTGCCTAAAAGAATTCTTTTAATCCAGGAAGCTATTTGCGAAATAATAGCTTTTTCTTTTTCAGCTTATAAAAAATGCAAAATGAATGAAATCATATCGTTGTTTCTTGAGAAAACCATGATATTAATGGAGGCGGCATGTAATATGGAGATATGTTTTCTCAACTGTATCATGGCTTCAAGAACAATGAGCAACTGCTTTGAAATCCACACAGAAATTGTCCTGAATTTTTAAGTAAAACTTATATGTTTAATAGCTATTATTTTCTTAATTAAATAATATTTTATAGTTAAAATACTATAAAGTAATATTAAAAACTCAAATAAGGTATGGGTACATTTTTTTATTGAATAACCTTGCCCTCGTGTTATAATCATTACGACATTGTTCCTAAAATTAAAACCGCTAATTGTATAGCATTTCGGAAACATTATTATGGTTTAGTATTTAATTGACTTGAAACGTTAAAGATGTTTTACGTCCACATTCAAAGTACATTGGTATATAATATGTATGTACTTAGAAATGGATCATTAGTTTAAGAGATCCTAAAAAAATTTAAAAAAGACATTTTAAAATAAAGTAATGAAAACTTTGTTATGAAACATCATATGCGGCAGGGGGAAGGAGGAGGTGCTATTCAATTTCCCGGGCCCCCTCCGAGAGATTTTGCTGTATCCGCCCCTTGTTCTACTACACCAACTTTCAAATAATAAAACACATATTTGAAACACTTCAAGTAATTTGTAACTCAGAAGGTCTACATGGTTGAAAAAAAGAAATTACTCTTAAAAATGGTCGAAAATTTCATCAAAACACCATTTTACTAATATTCGGTTTAATAATAATAAAAAAATATTTTACTAAGGTAAAGTTCAACATTTTTGTGTGTTTATTCTCAGGTAGATAAGTTACGATTAAAAATCTGTAAACATTCGTTGATAAAAAGATACTTTTCAATGAGCGAAACTATTTTTCTACTGTTGAGATAGGGAGAAAGTTGCGGAACGACACAAAATGGCGGACGCTGGAGCGTGTCGCCACTTAAGAGACGGATCGAGGGCTTTAGTACGATCGGCTGGACGGGGATCCCCGACTGGGCCAACTGCTTAGGGGAGCCAACTTAAAATAGTTGACCCTTTTTTTTTGTCAAATCCCCCCCCCCAAAAAAAAAATGCTTAAGTTCTTGCCCTTCAAATTCATGTTGAAATTGTGCTTGAAGTAAAACGGAAAGAGTTTTATAGAACTTAGATTGATGCTATACATCAGTAATGCCCAGCCTTTTTAATTTTTAACTCGAGCCACACCTCATATTAGGAGGGATATCGCGACCCAGAACATGTATAAAATTATTTATTTTTCTTAATAGAATGGTAAAACAAGGAAAATAAAAGACAATTACAAACAAAACCTTGCATCCATTATTACTGCGTGCTTATTTTATTGATACGAACTTTGGCTTTGTTTTTTAGAAACCAATACATCACTACTTGGCTTCTAATTTCGCAACTATCATTTATAAGAATGAATGAAGATGATCAGTAGGTTTAAAATACTTCAGAATATATTTTGCGTTTCATAACATTGAGCACAACGGGAATAGATCAACTTCGGGGGCCCCGCGTGGTTCGCAGATCCTAGGTCGTAGACCAGCTATCTTTATGCATCCATTCAATGGTGAAATAAATTTAAGGCTTTTAAAAAGGCTGATAGCCAAAAGACAACAATAGAAGATCTCGGGATAAGGGAATAGCTTTTGAGAGAAATCGAAAATTTGCTTTCTGCAGCCTCGAAAATTGTTGACTGCCGAATTAGAATCTGGGCAACAAATATGAAATGATAACATCCTGGATTGCTGACCCAATTGGAAAAAGACAACCGTAACATTCACGAAGCTGGTTGTGACAAATTCAACTAAATAGTGTAAGTTGGCAAGAGATTTCCTTGGTGTATTGTAAATTATCGCTACGAGTATTTTCATCTCAGAATCAATTACGGGAAAACAAATCTGGACTACGATAAATTGAATCTGAAACAGGACAAAATTTCGACTTAGAAGGGAGAGCGCCTGAATATCTCATCACTTTCCCTTATACTTTTTTAAAGCTTCGATTTTGAAAAATTTCCTATCAAAGCAACCGAATCCTCCCCCTTACGTCACCAAACATAGCGTAGAAGTACGTTTTTAGGCCTTCAATTTTGAAAAAATTCCTTGGAAGGGCACACGTACTAACTTAAGACTGTGATTTGAGTACTTTAACGTACACACACTCGTAACGTCTCACTATGCAGCCAAAAATTGTACTGTTAAATCTTCAATGACAAAAAGCTCTGGGGACATCTTGACAATTCTACTTCCTCAAAGATGGCCTAAGGCTTTAAATCTCAGAAAAGCACCTTGAACCCTTCAATATCCTTACACAGCGGTTCCTAACCAATGGGGCGCGAACAACGTGTTACTGAGCCTTGGACACTGGTTGAGAAACTGAACCAAGATAAATCTTGGGGTCTTAAATTCCTTTTTTTGAGAATATTCTCTTATTAGATGTAATGTCACTTAAAAGAGCTCTCCCTGGCTCATAGCCAGTAAGGAACTTTAAGATTAAAATTTTTCATATTTCTTTCCCCTATAATTGAAGATAAAATCTAATGCATCAGAAACTTCTTTAAAGAAAATTGCAGAAGAAACTATTAGTATTAGCTTCAAGCTGCAAGTTAAAAATGCTCCTCCTTTGTTGACTAATCAGCATAGGCGGATTTAGGACTGAGTTCCTGGGGGGGGGGGGGGGGGCAGGATTTTTTTTTTTTGGAGAAACATTTTTAATTGCCCTCCCCCCTCCCATGTTTTTGTCTGTTTTCTGTGATGCGTAAGGCCATTCTTTACTTATTTATGTGTCGTTTTCATTACTGTGTGTAATCATGCTGTCATTTTTAAATTGACCTTAAAAGAGAGGGGGCTGGTATGAAAAGAGTAACGCAGTGCTCCCTTTTAAGTGGGATATAGAATATCTCCAGGTTTAGGGGACCCGGAGGTTACTCCCCCGGAGGAAATTATCTAAAATAGATATAAAATTCTGCATTTTGAAGTCTTATAAGGGTTAATTGGAAATAATAGGCAAATAATTTTTTTTTTTTTAAGTTTTACGCTTAAAAAGTGCTTTGTGATGCAAGTTAATACTTTAAAAGAAATGGTGCACAGATTTAGAGAATAAGTATCAAGAGAGTAACATACTACCCATTTGAACAATTCTTAATTTATACACTTGATAAGAAATAAAATTGAAGCACACTTTGCTTAGGAGTTTCAAAGACTTGTCTAATTATTTTCAAGGTTTGGTTGGTTAGATTGGGTTTTTGGTTCAAGAGCCCTTGTAGGCTATACTGCGCCAATTCTTTTCAGGGATTTTAGAACCTATCAATAATTTGCACTTTCCAGCCTCTGAAATTGAGTAGTAGATTATACACTTGTACAGTATTGTTCAAACTTTGTAAGAAACGGCTATTTTAAGTTTAAAAGAAAAAATAAACTTTAATTTTTTATTCAAAAAAGAAAAAATCATGATTTTTTTTTTGTTATAAGATTTTGGAAGAGAAGTTGTTACTATATAAACTCCTCCAAAAACTGGGGAGCATTGTCCCCTTTGCCCCCTCCCCCCTATAAATCCACCCATGCTCTTCTGTACTGTTCAAAAACGAAAAAATAATGATTTTTTTTTTAAATTTTTGGAAGATGTGTTGTTACTACATAAAGTCCTCCCAAAACGGGGGGGCATTGCCCCCCTCTGACCCCCCATAAATCCGCCCATGCAATCAGTGAATTGAGACATTTGAGGGGCTTTTTGACAACCTACCTATTTGAATGAGACTTTTTCACAGCAGTTTTTTTCAAAAATAATAGGGAAATGCCTTGAATGTTGCGAGTTATTTGAGACTAAAACTATCCAGTTTCAATCCAGATATGAACTCCCTCGTAGAGAAGAAACAGCGTCAAAAATCTTATGGAGCTTTAAATTTCATGATTTCTTTTTGAGTTTTCTAACCGCTAGGTGAATGCAATAAAGGTATTTTCTTTCTCGAAAATTATTTTGAAAATTGTTCTGGTACAGTATACAGTGGCTCCCAAAAGTGTTCGTACACTTTGAAATTTTTTACTAAAACCAAAGTAATTCGAAACGGAATTCGAATATGAAGTCCAATATTTTTTTCACATCATTCTTATGTCATTCTAAATACAAACCATTGGTTCTTCAAAATATTGACAGATCTCCTTTTTGAAATGGGTCAGAAAACGAAGAGATAGAGAAATAACACGCCACAAAAGTCATCGTACACTCAAATATTTTCGAATAAATTCATGATTAAAATTATCATATGTCGTTTTTTTATTATTTTTGTATTGTGTTGACCCTTAAATGTCATTTGGCTTTAATTTTTTGTTTATTTATTCCTTAATATTGGGCTTATTACTTTAAAATGACTGGTATTCGTAAAAAACCACAAACACCATTCGAAAGTTGAATTTTTTCCTCACAGTAGCAGTAAATTGGTTTGAAATGTCTCTAAATTAGTAATTTTATTTCATTCTATAGTAAAGTGCTTGATAAAATGATTTAAAGAAAGGAATGGGATCGAAAACAAGGCAAGAAAAGGTCAACCGGCAAAGTTAACAAAGCGTGATCGGAGATTTACAGTTAAAAAAATTATGAAAAATATACATTTGAGTGCTGTAAAAGTTTCTGCAGAGTTGAATGAAAATTTTTACGTTTAATTTTTACTTAAAATTGTTTGTCAAGTTTTCTGAATAGCTGGGGAAGTAAAAATAGCCAACTATCTAATAGGCCATAAAAGTACCTATTGTGTAATTTTTATCAGCTTTGAGAATTATTTTAAGCACTAGTATAAAAGTAATTATTACTTCCTTTTACAAAAAAAAGGAAGTATTGTATTCGCGATAAAATTTTCACTCGAAAATCGGTCTTAATTTCCATTTTGCTCACCCCCGAATGAATGTTGAGTTTATTTTTCAACCTGACCACACGTAGATATATGTCTAGGAACGTACAGACCCCCGAAATATCCATTTTGACGATACCCGAGTTAATTACAGCGAGTTTTCTCGTGACGTCTGTATGTACGTATGTATGTGCGTATGTGTGTATGTGTGTATGTATGTCGCATAACTCAAGAACAGAAAGTCCTAGAAAGTTGAAATTTGGTACTTAGACTCTTAGTGGGATCTAGTTGTGCACCTCCCTTTTTGGTTGCATTCGGATGCTTCAAAGGGGGTCTTTTGCCCCTTTTTGGGGTGAAATCATTGTTAATATCGATGTAAACTAAAGTGGTGTTATAATTTGGCAGACACTTGACGATATATCGCCAGTCTTTTGGTCGCCAAGTTTTGTCGCCAGCTTGGCAACAAATTTGGTGGATTTTTTTTTTTTAATTTGCTTTTAATTTGGCCACTGTTGATGACATTTAGAGAGTAAACAATTGAATCACATTAAAATTGCCAATAATGGGAAAATGACATTAAATTGGAGGAAAAGAAAGTCATGTGATGCACACATCAGCTCGTTTTTTTTTTTTTTTTTTTCAATCTGGATTCAATTTGGCCACTGTTGGTGATATTTAGAGAGTGTAAACTATTAAATCACATTAAAATTGCCACTAATGGGAAAATGACATTAAATTGGAGGAAAAGAAAGTCATGTGATGCACACATCAGCTCGTTTTTTTTTTTTTTTTTTTCAATCTGGATTCAATTTGGCCACTGTTGGTGATATTTAGAGAGTGTAAACTATTAAATCACATTAAAATTGCCACTAATGGGAAAATGACATTAAATTGGAGGAAAAGAAAGTCATGTGATGCACACATCAGCTCGTTTTTTTTTTTTTTTTTTTCAATCTGGATTCAATTTGGCCACTGTTGGTGATATTTAGAGAGTGTAAACTATTAAATCACATTAAAATTGCCAATAATGGGAAAATGACATTAAATTGGAGGAAAAGAAAGTCATGTGATGCACACATCAGCTCGTTTTTTTTTTTTTTTTTTTCAATCTGGATTCAATTTGGCCACTGTTGGTGATATTTAGAGAGTGTAAACTATTAAATCACATTAAAATTGCCACTAATGGGAAAATGACATTAAATTGGAGGAAAAGAAAGTCATGTGATGCACACATCAGCTCGTTTTTTTTTTTTTTTTTTTTTTTTTCAATCTGGATTCAATTTGGCCACTGTTGGTGATATTTAGAGAGTGTAAACTATTAAATCACATTAAAATTGCCACTAATGGGAAAATGACATTAAATTGGAGGAAAAGAAAGTCATGTGATGCACACATCAGCTCGTTTTTTAAATTAATAAAACAACTTTAAACACTACATTGTTAAAACTACAGGTTGCATTTGGCACCTTTCAAGGGTGGAAAGCTTGTTCACCAACGGCACCTTATACTGTGACGAAATTGCACCCTTAAAACGGCACCTTATACTGTGACGAAATTGCACCCTTAACACGGGCGAAAAACTGGCATCCTCAACCCAGCGTGCACCGCGGTGAAAAATGGAACCGTATGGCAGAACGTTGGCACCCTTTCTGTTTCCTGTTACTGACCCCCTCCATTTCCGTGTTGTGTGCATTTTTGGATAAAAGTGTGTAAATAATTATTTATTGTTTTGAGTTATAAAAAATTAAGTCTTGGTACATTTTCCACATTGAATAGCTCTGAAAATGATTAAAACTTGTAATTTCAGGCATTTGAGCACATTTCAACTTTCCAACATAGTTTAGAAATGTTCATCACTTTAATTTGTCTGTTCGTGCACTAATTTTCGTACATCCACTTGAATTGCTCAGTAATTTTAATATGTTATTGACATTTACTGCAGCACGATCGTACTGAAAATGAAGAGCGTAGGTATATGTAAATCATTTACAGGAACAACCATAAGTATTAAATTATATTGCAATCATGAAAAAATAAAATCTTTTCGCAAACGTTCTAAATTTTAATCACGACCACATATCAAGAGCCGTACGTATATATGATTCGACATTTGAATATCCGTATAGATGATAAATAAGCACTTTTTTTTCAATGTGAAGTTTTTCGACAGATTAAAAGCCAAAACAAATTCTAATGATCTTTTCAGTCTTACTAAAGTGACGAAAAAAGCTTAGTCATTCGCTTCAAGCAATAACGCCGAGGAAAGCTAGTTAACTTAGACACGAGATAATAAATAAATACATAAATAAATAAAATCGAGATCGAGAAGGAATTTCTTTTTCAAAGAGCATTTCTTTTTTTTTCCCCGTGCTCTTATGTTTTGATTATACGCAGCATTGTTAGTAGCCCGGTCAATTCAGACATAAAAATAGTGATCAAATAACAAAAATTCCGGGAAAGCTAAATTTTTGTAGGGACCTTGGGCTTACTATTACAAATAAGGTGCCAAAAGTCCCCATCGATCCCATGTGCGCTAAAAAAGTTATTCGGGGTCAAAGGTCAAAATTTTAGGTTTTTGGATTTTTCTCAAAAACGGTAAGTTTTATCGAAAAGTACCGCAGACCAAAGTTGTAGATCTCAAAATTCTCTATAAAAATGGTCCTTATGATTTTTTTTTTCCCAAGACCAAACCTTCCCAGATAAAGGGTACTCTCAAAAGACAGCCAGTCATTTACAGAATCCCCTCTACTTGCATGGCCTTGAATAACATCTGGCTATTCTAGTCCGTGTGGCATCGTTCACATACTCAAAGGGGCCGGACCTACTAAGGGCATGGGCGCACCCCTCAATATCGCGGAGCCCCCCCCCCAAGAAGCAAGAGTCCCCCTCCAAAAACTGAGAAAAATACCCCTCAAAACAACCCCTTTTAAATGTTTTTTGAGCTCTCAAACTGTAACCACATTTCATACAATAAAACATAGTTTGGCTGGCGAGTCGCATTATTATCTTGACTTCTGACAATGTTTGGCCTTAGTGATACATTGTGAGTAAGATTTCTGGATTCTAATCTGACTCTAAGAAATCCATCTCTCTTGGTTAGACAACAAACTGTGTTTGACGCTTCTTTGTCTAATTTTACGCATCGTCGTACTGCTTTAGTATAACGTGAGGTATTGGAAATCATATAATTCAGTAGTTACGCCCTCAAGCACCATTTCTTTTAAAGTTTTATCTGATATTCCTTTTTTAAGAAGATGATCCGAGTTTTCCCACTTCTGTTTATCAAAGAACTCAAGTTGAAATGTGAAATTGTAAATTTCCGCTATACAATCGAATTTTTTCAACTTGCCATCGTACTATGTTTGGATCATCAGCTCTTGTTCTGCAAACTGGTTACTTTGAGAATCTAAAAAATATGACACTAGGTATTGCAGATGACCATCATCAGAGAACTTGTTTCAAGACGGATTACGACGATCAGTTCAAAGATCGACAATGAACATGTATAATTCCAGATTTCAATTTTGAAGCAGAGAGACTGCTATGAGCTTATCGATAAGCAGAACTGATAAAACTTGGCAGCTCCCTCTTTCAAAAAATGGACTTCCGATAAAACTTTGAAAGAAATTGCTTGGTGGCATACCTACTGAGTAGTATGGTTTTCAAAACTTCACGTCATACTAAAGCAGTGAGAGGGTAGGTAAAATAAGAAAAAGAAATGTCAGGTACTCAAAACCTCACATGTCATACTAATGCATTGAGACGATAGGTAAAATAAGAATTGCTGCCTAACCAAAAGGGATGGATTTATTCGAGTCAGATTAGAATCTAGAAATATTAAGCCACAATACCATCAAGCCACAATTTCAATCAAGACTGAAAATTATGAGAAGTAAAATAGTTCAACTCGCATGCCAAACTTATGTTTTATTGTAATCAATGTGGTTACAGTTTGAGGGCTCAAAACCCATTAAAATTTCTTTAGCAACGTCTTTTGTTTCAAAGGGTGACTGATGTGGGCAAGCCACGTTATTTTAAAATTTTTATACTTAACCTTTGTTCTCTATCATAGGTAAATTTGACATTTTGAGCCAAAGTTATCTGCTAAGTGGAGAATTAAACATTTTTTTAACTAGATACGAAATGCTTTTATTGCTTTTTTTTTCGTATCCATGTTAGAATTAATTAATATGAAAGCAAACTTTTACAAATCATAACTTCTAATATTTTTTCCACTAAGTATGGAGCAACACGATGTTATTCAATTCTGACTATATTGGTCAAATTCAAGACTCAACGCATGTGTGGAACTTTAAAATACAGTTTATTATTAAAATGATCTTATGCAATGTGTAATCTACACAAAAAACCTACTCTTAAGAGCGATAACATCAAATTTCTCAACTTTTGATTTTGATGAAATTATTATAACTTTTTCCAGTTTTTATGCATTTATGGTCAACTTCGAGGCGCGAGCGACACCTCAAAATATTTTTTGCGGTCGAAATCCTTTTGTTGAACCAAATATTTCTACAAAAGGCAACTTTTCCGGGCTATTACTTAGCGTTTATCATATTTTGATTTTTTCAATCCACCCTAATGAGCATGACCAGTACTTCAAAAGTAAGTCCACCTCGAACAAGAGCGGGATTAAGTGAATCTGAATCCAGCTTTTGTTGTAAAAAACACTGCTTATTTTGTGGCGAGGCTGAGAAGAACAAAACGCAGAATTATCTCAGAAAAATTTATAAAGTTTCCACACTTACATTCAAAGAATCCCTTTTAAAGTTATCGTTCTGAGGTGTGTCAAAAGCTGCTCTTGCACGTTTTGGGTATGATTTAGTCGCTGCTTTATGAATTTTTCTTTCATTATTTTACGTTTTCTTCTTCTCAGCCTCCTCATCCGCTTTACAGCCACAAAATAAGCAGTGTTTTTAAAAGCAAAAGCTGGATTCAAATTCACTTAATCGTGCTACAGTACGAGGAGGACTTACTTTTGAAGTACCAGCCTCGTTATCCTCACGTTGCTGCAGAGATTGAATTTTTTCCGAGTGTATGATTTTCTGCAATTCACGCGAATTGTAACGGACTTTTGACTTCTTAAATAATCAGCATTCTTATAACTTCTCCCGAGACTTGCATTTTTATAGAGAATTTTGAGATCTACAACTTTGGTCTGCGGTACTTTTTGATAAAACTTACCGTTTTTGAGAAAAATCCAAAAAACCTAAAATTTTGACCTTTGACCCCGAATAACTTTTTTTAGCGCACATGGGATCGATGGGGACTTTTGACACTTTATTTGTAATGCTAAACCCAAGGTCTCTACAAAAATTTAGCTTTCCCGGAATTTTTGTTATTTCCATTGTCTAAATTGACCGGACTATAGAATTTCCGTTCATTTGCTGAGTGCATCACATTGTTAACAATAAATCTCTTAGTGAAAAATCCACAAGATCCCTGACAATACAAGCAAGTAAAACCACATATTCAATATTAATAATTGAAATAACTTTTCATATATCATCTAATTTAAGCGTTTTGATTATTAAATGTTACTTATCCGGTGCAGATAGCTATTTTTGGGTAAAATTTATGCATGATAGAAATAGCAAATGTACATAACGGCTAACTGAAGAATCAACGTACCTTTGAAACACTTATAAATATGTTCGAAAACCATAAAAGCTACACTATGATCAAATGCCTGTACTTTTGGAGAGTAGATGGCAGAAACTTTTGAGTTTTTTTTAATCCTATTTCGTTCTTTATTCAATGGGAAAGTGCATCTGCGTAGTTGCTTCCTGCGTCCGCCACTGATTGTGGTTGAACAATGTCAGAGCGGAGAGTGCATACGTCAACGTTTCACCCTTGCAATTTAGGAGGTCCGTCTTCACATTTTTTAGCGTCATTCACCTTGATCACATTTCCTAGTCTCCATTGCACCCTGAGGCACCGTGTTTTCATCCCAGTGAGCCAAATAGCTTTTCAAAGGCACCCGTAGTTTTGACCATGTATGTCATACTTTGAGTATAAGCATTTTTAATTTCTCTTATTTACATGTTTGTTATAATAAACTAGCAAAATATAATAAAAAAAACTTTAGTTTTATTGAAATATTTGGTAAGCCTGGTCAGAATTAAGACCAAATGGGAAATGAGGAGAAAAAAAAATTCTTTGCAACTCCGCAAAATGCGGAGCAGTTGGTAACCCTTCCAAGTGCTATATTTTGAAATGAACTTTACCTTTTAAAAATCAAGATTTCATCAATCGCAAACAAAACTAAAACACAAAGCCAAATAAACATGTTATGTGGAAATATTTGAGCTTTTCTGATTAAGTACCACAGCATCAATCAATCATATTGAAGAATTGATGGAAACCATATAACTCAACGATATTTTATAAATTTTAACTATAATTTAACAGTGGCATTGATTTACTTTCGTTTTCAGCAGCAGATTAGGGAATGATAAAATTGATTCTCGGAAGAAAAATACAAAATTTATACGCCTTTCCCAAGAGACAGAAAGTGAATTAATCTCAAGTAATTGAGGTAAAATTCTTCTGATCGTGACATCCGAAATGAAATATAAAATTCTGTTACCATAAGAAATTTATAGATACATCTTTTTTCACGAAAGACTGATTTCCCATTTCAGAAGATTAATGTTTACTTCAAAAGCGATGCGCTTGTTTTAGGTACATTCCTTCTGTAAAATATGTAAACTGATTATTTCTCTGAATTATTTTTTTAAAGATATACGTTTTACTTGTTGAAAGGAATTTTTTGAATACAGAGTTAGGAAGTTAAAATATCGGTGGCATCGATACGGGAGGGGGGGGGGGGCGCCCCGGGTTTCACCCGTCTGAGGGTGACACCCACAGTTGAATTGCAAGTTTTTTTTAAATATGTAGCTAAATGCATTTTCAAGAATAACAAACTAAAAGTTCTCCGTAGGATAATCCCTGGACCCCCCCCCCCCTTTTTATTGTCTTTTGTACATTAGCACACTTAAATTTCATTTTAACACAATTGTAGTCGTTTCTGAGCATTGCATAACTTTCATGTTTTTATAAAACTTATTTTTTTTTCTCTTCTTTAATTGGGGGGGGGGGGGGATAACCGCAAGTGCAGGGCCCTATGGTCATAGGGCCTTGCATCTGTGGCTTTTGCGATGTGGTGAACCCACCCTTGAAGAGACTTTCACCAAAGCTTTAGAGGGTTCCCGCTGTTGTCCAGAAATTTCGCTGGAAGCAATGAAGTAAGGAGCCATTCATTAATTACATAAGGATGATTTTGGCAAAATTTGACCCCCCCACCCCATATAAGGGTACGTAAGATTTTTTCACCCCCCCCCCCTACTATTCTTACGTAAGATTCTATTTCGTTTTTCAAAATAATAAAATAACGAATCTTAGATTACTGGAATCGTTATTAAATTTACGATTATAATTTTTTTTTTTTTTTTTTGTAAAAAAATATTTACTAAAAAGTTGGAATTCAGACTGAATGTTTCTTCGACATTTTTTTTGTATGTGATGCGATATTAATTAAAAATAAAACATGCCTTACATAGTGCAATGCCTTTTTTTACTTTACTCTATTCATTCTTTATAAAACAAGTAGAAAACAGCTCTTCCTAATATGTTTTACCTTTGAGGCGCAAGCAAATGAAATATCACCCCTGCCAAATCACTTGAACGCGCAACGTCTAATGTAAAATACAGACTAGGAGGATCTTACGTAAGAATGAATTTGAGCCTCCCTCCCCTAAGTAAGGGCGTGTAGAGATTTTCCCAACTCCCCTCCCCCTCGGAACCCTTGCGTAATTAATGAATGGCCCATTACTCAGTTGCATTTTATTTCAAAATCTTGATATACCCTACAGTAAACTCCCGATTATCCGCTGGTCAATTAACAATTAGGAACACGCATTTTTGTAGCAAAAATCAAATACCAATGATTATTTTTGTTTATTAATTTACTTTTTTTTGTCGAAGAATTGTAAATTAAAATCCAGCTGTTTTTATTTAGTTATTTTTATTGCGCGCTCTGTATCGTACTATATACACTTATTCTTTGTTGATGTTAAGTTCTCTTGGGAAAAAATACAAAACATTTTCATTGTACTGTATATATTTTTGTCTGTTTGTAGAAAGTATTGAATTGCTTATTAGTTTCTTATTTTAGTCGTTTTTGTGGTTTATCTGCGATTTTTATTATCCGCGTCATTTGTGCCATTAAATTTCACGGTTAATCGGGAGCTTACTGCATTTAGACGATTGGATAAAAAAAACGATCAGTTTTATTCCTAGCATGGGTGTCACCCTGGTTTTTAATTTGTGGTGTTACTACCCCTCCCCCCCCCCAATACTTTCATTTTAACTATGTTTTATATAAGCATGTATTTGTACAATTTTTAGAGGCAACTCTTTTTTTTTTTTCAATTCGTGCTGCAACCAACTTTTCCACCAAGACAGAAGTATGAATTACGAATGCAATTTACGTTAAATTTTGCCGTAGACGCCCCTTGCCCGCAATATTGTGCTCTATTTCATTAAAATGTTGTAGAATAGAATCTAATTTAAGATATAATAAGGGAAAAATTCACTTTTAAAATTTTTATATTCGTTATAAATTCCTAAATACACTTTTGGTGTCAGCCCCACCCCACCCCGAATGGTGTTACCTGGGACGGATCGCTCCCTACATCAACGTGTAGTGACGCTATTGTATATGTGTGTGCGTGTGTGGTTAAAGCGGTTTCATTACTTTAACTACTTTCATATCTCAAACATCAATATGAACTATTATTTGACCGAAAACAGTCTAATGGTCAGATCAGCTACACATTGATGAGCTTAAGGTTTTTCGAACTAACGAAACTGTGGTCAAGATTATAGGATTATATCTATACTAATATTATAAAGAGAAAAGGCGTATTTTTGTGTTTTTATATGTTCGAGGTAATCTCTAGAATCATTGCACAACTATTTGAAAAATTCTTTCACTATATGAAAGGTGCGTTCTTACTGAGTTACATAGGCTATAAATTATGCATATATGTACTTATGTTATTGTTTTAAACCAATAGTTTGTCTTCGCCACCAGTTTATGTTTCTTACTGATCTATTGTTATATACGTAAACGCAAGAGCAGATTGTCTTGTACTTGAAATCTTAAATATTTAAACGGTCCCTATGCACTGAATGCTAAGGAATAAAAACAAGTGAATATGAATAACGATGATCGCATAAGAACCGCCGTTACCGACACATGTATTTCAGGATACAGAGGATAAAGTAAATATAGCATTCAGTTAGCCTTGGACATCGCGAAACATTTAGAGTCGCAGAATGTTAATGCATCAAAACTTATTCAAATGAGTTATAATTGGGATTCGCTTCGAGTAAATTAATTTTTTAATTCAGTTAGTGCAGATAGATAATATTAATCCGTGATTCTAAAAGCTGTAATTTTGCATGCATTTCGGTCTACCCGTTTAGGTTTTTTTTATCTATACTAATATTATAAAGAGAGAGGGTTTACTTTGTACGTTTGTATGTTCCGGACAAGATTAATACATGATTACACACTACGGAATAAGTACGTTTCCAATCAAGCAATTAAATTAGTAACCGATCAGCGACTCATCTACGATACCAAAACGCAAATTAATGTTTATCGGCATACCCGGTGGAACTGAAAAAAGTTCAATAAATTTAACCAAAATCAACAATCTGATTGAGGATGTGTTTGTAGTAATTTATTTATTTTTTTTCAAACTTGATTGCCGCAATTTTTCTTAGTGGTCGAAAAACTGACCAATCCAGGTTTAAACTACTTTGAAAGGATCCCTTCAGACGCCGTACGTTTCTAAAGAAAAAAAATAGGCCATTTGGATAGCGTTTTCCAAAAGTCTGCCGCATAGTGTATTACGGATGTTCGATGAGCCACTGTTTGTATATAGAAGCCGTGAATTCTAAACGAACTAAAAGATTAAGACAACATTAAAAGAGGTGTTATCTTCGCATTTGCCCCCCCCCCCCCCCGGTGACTCTTACCAAACTATTCCTGTGGTTCCCTTGATAAACGCTCGCAGATACGCTTTAAGCCTGTTTAAAGTCGTCTCTTAGGAACTCTGTACGATCTCTGTATCTTAAGAATACTTTTAAGAGCCTATATTTATTCTTTTAAAATTAAGGGCGGAATTCCAAGAATTTTGTTGCGAAATTTTAATTTGTCTTATGTATGCAGTGGAACTGGACCCCAAGTAAAATCAATACCGACTAATATGATTTACCGTATTATTCTTACTGGATCAGCAGCAGGCCAGTCAGGAATATTTCTCGAAATCCCATGGTCCTTGCACATTTCCATTTCTAGTATAAGTAATTGCGATTTCCAATAAAAATTTCTTATGCCATCATCATCATCTAAACTGAAGGTCATACGGACAACGTTACATGAGAGAAGATTGTATTGTTCGTGGAGAAGTAAAGGTTGGTCTCTCTTGATTAGGAAATGAAATGAATCAATTTCTTTCAAAACCTCATAAAAACGAATAAAAAGCTAATGTACGAGTATACCATGATAGCATGTATACCATAATTTAAAACAAAAAAAAAATCTGCATAATATTTATTTAAGACATAATTTTTTCAACCTTAACAAGTTCGGCACGGGCCCCTAGTTGAAAGATATACCTAAAGCTGTTAAATGTGACGTAAAATGAATTCTCCCTTTGCAGTTTGCATTTTGCATGAAATGCATTAATATTCAAATATGCAGATAAACTGCGGCACCCCGAAATAATCACGTGCACAAGGTTCGGTCTACCCTTATTTGACATAAAGAAATTAACTATACGCAGTGTTTGTACGATGCAAAATAAATGAAATTAACGGTGAAACATGATGCTATTCATTACAATACAGGAGTTATAACAGTGACATGACTTCATCAAACATATTTAACAAACTCGAATATGGATGAGCTATAGATCCTCTAGGCTTAACCGTGAAAAGCCTACATAATAGTTTTGATTTGTTTGTATTTAGCAGAAAATGTGATTGCAATTTATTGCGGAAGCATGTTCGAAAGAGCTATTTTTCTGTAAAAATAAGCATTGATTTATGCTTGTGTTTCCCAACCTTTTTTTACCCAAGGACCTTTTATTATTAATATTAATTTCGCGAGTCAAAACACATGAAAAATTTAAACACATTAGAATTTTTTCACATCATTTGAAAATTTTACTTATCTTGTGTCTATGCTCTGCTGTTTTTTGGTAAGCATATCAGCCGAAGTAATTTATAGTTTTTATTTATAACTCTAAAAGTCAAAATGTATATTTTAAGTGCAAGTAAAAATTTGTGCTTATAACAAAACTAGAACAATAACTTTAAAGACAGAAAAACTTGACACATTTGAAGAATTATCACAATTTAGATTTCATGCGTAAACTAATTAAAAAAAATAATTTTAGAATTTTTAACATACATAATTTTTAATATTTTTTTGAACAAAAGAAAAAACAAAAACAGGTTCCAACACTATAGTACATTACTATGGTTAATAATTGTGGTTCGTTGCAACCGATGGTCTTCAACAAAATACTTCCGTCGTAGCTCTAATCACCACAAAAAATGATGACGTCTTCAGCGCACGTTGCTAAGTTACAGTAATTAATGTACCATACACAGCAACGGGAACAACAAGATATAGTCCAACCACGGATTGCATGGAATTTTCAAACGTCCAGATAAGACAAATCTATGTGAATAAGGGAGAAAAGTAAAAATTTGATGCGCTTATTCCGCTCATTTGAATGGGACTCTGCTTCTGCAAAAACTGGCATCGGTAAAAAATAATAGATTCGTCCATTTCCGGCTGTAAAACGGATGTTTGTCTTTCCATACAATCCGTGGTCAAACAGTAAAAAGATAATATCTTTTCGTAAGATTTGTAACAACACAGCCAGAGATTGAGGAGCAGTAACAGACGCACCATGTACTGCTCCTCAATCTCTCCCCCCCCCCCATTGAGAAGCAATGAACACACCAATAAAAGCATTTCAGTTGATTCGCTATACTTTACAACTGAATGGCAAGTGATAACTATCATTTTGTAAAACAATTGTACCGCACATAGCTACGGGAAAACAGGATAAACACAGATACTATCTTTTCGTAAGATTTATAACAACCTAGTCACAGCTGAACAGCAGTAACAGGCGTACCATGTACAACAACATTGAGAAGCAATGAAAACACCAATAAAAACTTTTAAGTTGATTCCCTATAATTTACAATTAAATGGTTAGTGATAGCAACATTTTGTAAAATAATGTACCATACACAGCAACAGGATAAACAGAAAATATATTTTCGTAAGATTGATAATAGCACAGCCACAGACTGAGCAGCGGTAACAGACGTACCATGCGCAACAACATTGGAGAAGCAATGAAAACACCAATAAAAACATTTAAGAAGTTTCCCTATAATTTACAACGGAATGGCTAGTGATAGCTATATTTTTTCATAACGTTGTGATCAATGACCTTTAAGGAAATGTTCTCGTCAAAAGCTTCAGTCACAGTTCCGCTTATCACTACAGCATTCATGTTTACATCATCTTCAGGGCTCACTGCTGAGCAACAGCGACTCATGTACCACATGCAACAACCGATGGCAGCAATGGGAACACATATAAAAACAGCCAGACTGTTTTCCAACGTTTCAAGTAACGTCTGAACTGAAAAGAAAAACAAAGTTAGCAACAGCGACTCATGTACAACATGCAACAGATGACAGCAATGGAAGCACGTATAAAAACAGTCGGACTGTTTTCCAACGTTTCTATTAACGTCTAAACTCGAAAGAAAAACAAAGTTAGAAACGCTTATTTTGTGTCGGGAATAAACGGGCCAGTGAGAGGCAAAAGGATTTAAGTGGTAAAATTAAAAATTTGGAGATAGTCAGTACAAATGGTAGGTGAACCTCTCTTCTGTTTTAGGGGGCAAGAGATGGTATTAGTAACCCAGGTAGGTACTGCAGTACAGCATGATTCATAAAACCTCTTAATGACAGCCTTCACAGAAACGGAACTTTAAACGTGTTTTACTAAAACTTGAAGATATTCACTTACAATATTTTGCTTTTCACTGCTTCAAATGTTTAAAAAAGGTCTCAGTATCCGAGTGGTCTTGGCGATTGCTTTCCACACTTGAGGCAGTGGGTTCTACTCCCACCAGGGTTGCCAGATTTAAGAACAGTAAATACGGGACAGGCTTCTAAGAGCGAAAGCGGGGGGGGGGGGGGGATGGGATATTTTTTAAGGTTGAGGGGGGCAATTACTGGATATGGTGTATTTTTCAAGGGGTGCTTTATGACGTAGAACATTTCTTCATGAAAAATCTGAGAAATTCAATCAATCGTATCAAGTATAAAAATCGTTTACATTGCGATTGCCGACACATGCGCAGGGATATATTTCCAACATTAGTCAATGAGCAAAGAGGAAGCAGTCATTGATCTGCCGCTCACGCCAAAACAAAAACCAAATTGAAACGAAAATAATTTTTACGTTTGCTGCCACATGATTTTCTTTTTGCTCTTTTTGTCACATTTTTTGCTTTCCTTAATTTTTTCCCTTAAAATAATGCCTCGTTTTGTAAAATATTGTTACAAGCTAGAATACGGGACTTTAGCCGTCCCGTATTGAAGTTCCCCGGGACGCGGGACAATTTTCCAAAATACGGGACTGTCCCTTGAAATACGGGACGTCTGGCAACCCTGACTCCCACCCTCGCTCCGGATATAATTTCCCTTCCTTGTGCTGTACATTTTTTCATGTGCTGTTTATATGTGTTTTGTACTGTATGGAACGAAAATATATCATGTACAAGCAAGGCGAAACACTCAGATTGTAATCCTCATCAAAACAAAACTGCGCAATAAATACAAAGGAGGAAAATAAACTGCCTTGTGACGAACAAATTTTGAAGTATAACTAAGGTGGGAATTTATATATTTCCTGAAAACGGGAAGGACATACACCAATTTCAGGTAACCGCATGTGTATCAAAAACAGTCGATTTTTTTTTTTTTTTTTTTTGTGCAGCTGTCCCGGCTCCTGTGGTTGGCGATCTGTGCCACCGCCTAGGGCACCAGCCCTTTAAGGGAAGCCAAGTGAAAGGAGGCAAAAAATGTAAGGTTAAAAAAAAGTGAAAAACTCAAGTTTGTTGCTAAGATTTTTTTTCCTTTGCAGCTTAAATTGCAGCAATAAGGTGAGAGTATGCTTGATGATTTAAGGGAAAAAAAAATTTAGACCAGGGGGTGGCATACTTGTTAACATCGCCTGGAACGGTAAAACTACTGGAGCTGGCCCTGTTTGCCGATTGGGCTTGTTACAGAAAGAAACAGAATGAACTCTTAAAAGAAAAAAATACACACACACACATGTTGCATTATAACTTGTTTATGCAACTTTTAAGGATCAAAAATTTATGAAAAAGCTGCAACATTTGATGCACAAAATGGTCCCACTATATTTGGTGCTGACTTTAAATAGGACTCAAATTTTTGAGAAGATTTCGTACACTCTACAGCGCTTTAAGAACCGCGATTTGCAGTTGTGCGTTTTCGAAATCCCACAAATTATTAACAAGCAAAAATACCCTTTCTAAGCGCCAAGCAAACATAAACTGCATATGTGTTAGTTCGCATAACTTAAATTATTTATATGAAAATGCTAAAAGTTGATTCTCAAAAAAATGTCCCGTGCGTGACGCTAAGTTTTTTATTTTTTTCTCAGCTATCCAAAGCTTTAAAAAATAATGCTGTTGGGGAATAATACATGCTGCAATATACTGTCATAGCATAACAGTTATTCCCATATTTAATTAATAGTTACTTGTATAAAATAAAAAACTTAGCATTACGCACGGGACATTTTTTCGAGAATCGCCCTAAAACGATTCCAATTAAAGACTTTCTGGGAAGCATTTCCAATGTTCCCTTCTGTTCTTTTAAACGGGACATTTCAGTGTCCCGCAGCTATGTTTGGAGATAACGAGACATGATACCTGAAAACGGGACATATGATCACCTTACACATGATACATGTTTCGGGATTTCAAGGAACCGATTTTTCAATGAAAACTTTACGGTTTTGGAACGCAAGCTAAACTTTGATCACTGCTTCCATTCTAAAACTCAAAACGCTTTTGCTATGAACACTGTTTTTCTTGCGCAGTCATTCTTGCAACGTGTATGCCATCCATTTACAAAGGAAATGACAAAATGTGATACTTGTTCTGGAGTCAAAAAAAGTAGTTTTTAGTGTGAAAACGGCTGCTTCTGTTCTGAAATTCAAAATGTGTTTGCTTAACATAAAGGTTCGTTCTATGACAGAAAAAAAAAAGTGTATACAGCTTGCTGGACTCGAAATTCAAAATAAAACGCGAAAATGCCTATTTCAGAGTAAAATGCACATCGTATTACCTGCACTTGTTCTGAGGGTAAAAGAAAATGCTTTTTAATGCGAAAAAACTCTACGCTTTGGAAAACTAGTTTCATTCTGAATGCTGCTTGCGTTTTTTAAAACAATTTAAAATGTACATTTCTATAAAACAAATGTATACACAAACTTTACGGTAGCTAAAAAACAAGAGTTTTTTAATCTTTTAGTTTCACAATTGAGCAGCTCTCAATCTTACTCATTTCGGAAATTATTCTGACTTTTAGTGAACTTTTTGAGAGAGAAAGGTCTCAAGCTTATAGTCTAGCATCGAGTAGATTAAAAACATTGAGCTTTTTCTGCTGCGATTTCCAGAAGAAACTTCGTTTAAAATGATTTTTTTGTAAAAAAAAGAAGGGGGGGGAGGAGGTATCGAGCTTCAGTCATTGCACTCGATTGTGTTGTTTGCCTCAGCAAATGCTGAAAACTCTCTAAAGTAAAAACTAAAACAACTTCAAAGTACGAGCTCATTTTATTTTTTTACGGTTTTACTTTATTTGTTTCGCCATATTTTCTGCAAAATATAGCTGCATATTCGTTCTACATCTGACTGTTATCATACCTAATAAATAAAACGTGGAGCAATTTTAAGTTGCGTAGCTTATACATTTGAAAAATTGTCATATCAAAAAGAAAACTATGGGTGATAGGGAAAGGGGAAGGAGGCTGAAACCTAGTCACAACATGCTTCGCCACTATGAACTAATTTTAACCCTATGGGTCTAATAAAACTTGTAACTGCTTGGAATGTACTGTTTAATAAGCCCAAGTGCGAATGATGTAAGAAAGTATATTAAGGAGTTCAGTCATTTGTTGCAAACAATTCGTTGATTTTAATGTCTTTGAAATCCATGTCAACAACACGCGCTAGCTTTATGAGTTTACGATTGTGTGGGGATACTGAATTTTAAAAGTTTTACCAAGTCCAGCACGACGGCAAATTGGGGCATAGTTGTTCAGAATCTTTTCACAGAAAAGGGTCTCACATTCGTTAGACGTCAGTGTTACGAAACTCGACTGCTTTTTGAAAACAATTTCTTTTTTCCAGACGATTTCAGTTCAAGGGAATAAACTAACCGACAAATACCCAAATTACCAACTTAGAAAAGATTATGGTGAATTAAACTCCATCCTCGGGTGTTTCACCGACTCTTTTGAAAAGATAAAACACGTTTTAGAAGCAAGCATCGCAAACGGAAGTACACAGTTTTCTGCTTTAAAAGAAATAAAAATTTTAAAAGTGTTAAAAAACAATTCTGAAAATAATACTTAACATAACCATAGTAAAACCTGAATTGAAATATTTACACAATTTCTTGCAATTTAAAATACAGTGAAACGCTTTCAAAACTAACTGGTCAATGAATTAGAAACCTTTGAGATTCGCATTTGAATGCATGCAAAAGTCTGGAAGGAGTATCATGATATGGAGCATGTTCTGCAGTTATGGAAGTGGTGCCCTGGTGTTCCTCGAGGGTAGATAAACAGCCATGCGAAACCAAGACATACTGGCAGATCAAGTGCACCCTGCAATGTTGCATTTTTATCCTGACAGCGACGGCTGTTTCATGGACGATTATGCAACCATTCATCGTGCCTTAACTGTTGAAAATTGGTTTGCTGTGCATCAGTCTGACTTCCATCACCTTCTCTGGCCACCGCATAGCTCGGATCTTAACCCCATAGAAAATGTGTGGAATACGGTAGAAAGTCGCATCCGACAGCACCTTCCTCTTCCATCTAATTTACAAGATCTAAAAATCTTCTTAGCCAATGAATGGTATCCTCTGGATGTAAATGCATCCCAGATGCTTGTAGACTCGATACCCAAACGAATCAGAGCAGTTATCCGCGCAAAAGAAGTTTCAATAAAATTTTGATTTTGGATTTCTAGTTCTTTGACCAGTAAATGTATGAATAATTTGTTTATATACAGTACTCTCCTAACAAACATGAGAATGTTTTGAACCTTTTTCAGGAAGGAAACTTTTCAAAAGCATATAGCCTGTGCAAAAAATACTCGTGTTCCAAACAATGATGAACCTAATAGAATTTCAATTAAAAACTTACGTGGCTGTCTCAAAATACATGGGAATATTTTTGTATTAAAATTATTTACGGCAAAAACAAATAAAAAATCAAGTTTCTTCCGTAGGGACGCTAAATATGAATTCCATTTTCATTATTTTCAACAAATATAAGATTAGCATTTGAATTCAAGTCTGAATGCTTGAGCAGTTTTTCGGTGCTAGCAGGTGTGTGGCATTTTGTAAAAAATGTGGTAAGTTAGGAAACAAAAGACAGTTGTTAAACTTTGATTTAAATAAGTTTTGGGTTTTTGTTTTCAATTTAGGCATGGTTATGCTCGGTGTTTCAGAAATGTACTTCAAAGTTTTATGCCTCAAAGTTTTTTGCAAGCTTGACACTTTTTATCTCTGATTCGTTAACTCCGATGCATTCTATTGAGGTAGGCAAGAACTATTGTCTCAATTCTAACTTATAATTATCTTAAAGATTTGTGTTTAAGAATAGCAAAAAAAAATTTTTTTTTTTTTTTTTTACGGAGTCATGCAAAAGCATTACGCAATTCAAAAGTGTCCAAAGTTTAAATGATATATGAGCCGCTCAGAAGCCAATGCGGTTATGTCCATTTTTGGATATTTTCTGATTTTTGGAAATTTTGACGAAATAAATATCAATCTTTTTAGTTATTAAAGGATTTACTCGTTGGTTATTTTTTTCAAGGTTATACAGCACTTTTTTTAATAGCTTCTGAACATATTGTATTATAATTTTTGAAGCCATTGTGAATAAGTCCACCTTTTATCAATATTTTTTTACATAAACTTTGAAATAAAAATTAAATTATTCTTCTTCCTTCGATATTTGTTGGCAACACTGAAAAACAAGAAATTCATTGTACAAGAAGTCATAATCCCAGTGGCCGATACTTGAATTCAGATCATTCTATTGCAAAAATGTATAACCTGTATGTCGAACAATGTAATGAAGAGCAAATTGTACCAGTAAAGGAAAAGTTTTATTACCATATATTTTCGACAAAAGTTAACTTACAATTTAAGCAACCTTCAAAAGATACTTGTGCAAAATCTGATTATTTGGTAATAAAAAACAATCTACAATAGATGAAGAAAAAAATGCAGCTGAAGTTGAACATGACGAACACTTGCGAAATGCAGAAATTGCCCGTAATAGAATAGTATGGCTAATGATCGACTAAGAGCTTCAGACGAAATATACGTGTTTAGTTTTGATTTAGAAAAAGCATTACCATTTCCGAAACTATCCACATCAGTGGCTTATTACAAGATAAACTTATTTATATACAATCTTGGTTGCCATGATTTAAAGACTAACGAGGGCTACATGTATGTTTGGCCTATAACCCAAGCATCGCGGGGTTCACAAGAAGTGTCATCGTGTTTAACTAAACACATTAAACTGTACGCAAAGAATTTTCAAAAAATTATAATGTATTCAGATTCATGTTCAGGACAGAATCCACAAGAATTTCTTTCCACAAAACCATTGGAAGAAGCTGTTACCAACAGAAAAAAATCAACAAGTGGACTAACAGTCAATTAATTGGCTTAATATGAGATTCATAAAATTGGAAAGGTCAAACCCAAGCAGCATTAAGTTCAAACATAATTTTGACGAGGATGATACCTTTCATGTAATTGATATTAAAAAAAAAAGAAAAAATAGGTGGCCAGTGAATTTAAAAAATATAACTCAACCTATATTCAGAACAATTTCAAGAGAAACAAAAAAAGACATTATATGTTTATTAAAGTATACACCTCCAATTAAACACAACTTTTACAGGACATAAAGGACAACACATGGAGATCAAGATTTACATTTAAATAACTCGTAAGAAGATGGTGTTTGTTATGATGAATGAACATAAAACTTATGACAATAAATGTTATTTTATTATTTTTACATAAATTTCTTATATTTTTCAACTGCCAAAAGGTATAAGTCCTAAAATTTTTAAGATGCTGTCATTATTTCAATAAATACTTACGTTTTTATTTACACATCCTGAACATATCTTGTTTTTTTGCAGAGTTTTCATTTCGAAAAAAGATTTTATAAACTTTTCTAATTAAATTAATACACCAAGAATTTTAAAATCTAATGTATGAAAAAACATTAATTTTCTCAAATTTTGTGATTTGGACTTAACCGCATTGGCTTCTGAGCGGCTCATATGTCTATTGAGAATTGAATTTGCAAAGCTCGCTGTTTAAATACAAACACATTACATGTAGCACCCCGGCAAGGAAAGCAACACAACCCAAAATTTAAGGAAAACCCACTAACTAATGATTTAAAATATAAATTTAATGCTCTTTCTTGCAACAAAACTCGTACAAAGTTAGCTTACATAGCTGGTGCATGGTGCCGTAAAAACGATATAATAAATAGTGACACATGATTAAATTTTCATAATTTAGATGAACATTTTTCGAACTTCGGGTATGCATTATTAATTTAAACACCAAAAACTAACCAGTAAACGTCACATCGTAATGTTTTTGCACGTATCGTAATATTTGGGACGAAATCACTTTAAGTACTATTGCGTAAAAGCTTGGCATTCTCCAATGCTGTTTTTTTTTTTTTTTCAGTTGTGTCACTCGCTTTGTCGGGGTGCTATAAGGTCTCAATGCAAAAGCAAGCTATTCAAAATGTAAATAGGTTAAAATCTCCAAGTTTAAATATATAGATACATAGATTTAATTTTTAAATATATTCAAATTTGTGAATATAAGTAATATAGTTTAAATCATTGTATTCCTTTGCGGATTCCAAAAATGGTGTCCTACTTTTTTTTTCAATATGTTTGACCCTCTTCCCCTCTTTATTACTAAGCTTCTTCCTTTGCTTCAGCAATCTCTTTCCCTTGTCACATATCACGCTGTCTTTCATAAGTATATAGTTGTTAAAAATGCTTGATTTCACACTTCCCGTTACGCGCTCCCTCCCCCTTATCACAAAGTGTCAAAACTTCACGACCCCCCCCCCCCCGTCAAAGCGCCACATTATTTGTGAACGACCCATTAAAATATTTTTTGAAACAATATGCAGCTGAATGTCAATTTTGCCCTGCTGCAGAATCAAAATGTAATCCGATTACCTATTCAGGAATAGATTTTTTTAACAACTTAAATTGCATGAGGCAATAACAAAAATTTATCACTTCATCAAAAAAGAGAGTACACAACAAAACAAATAGAAAATCATATACAAAAACAACAGTTATATAAATAAATAAACATAAGAAGTTTATAAAGATGAAATACTTACTAAACGCCATTGCCAGTATTTACTGTTCGGATTGATTTTTTTTTTCATTTCAGTTCGTTCAAACCTTAGCGCAAAAGATAACCATTTATGTGGGCCCTCCGTGTCCGAGCGTGCTTGCATGCGGTACATTTAAGTCGTGGTTTCGATTCCCATCTTTGTCCTGGGTGTGATTTGCACTCCATAACAAAAAAATCGACTAGCCTAGAAAGAGTTTCAAAAAGAAACGAAGTTTTACATACCCAAGGACAATATTGATATAAGAAAGTGATTACAAAATGAAAGCAGAATGATTATTCCAGTGACTTATGCAGGATTTCAGTTTAGGGGGTGGAGGTCATGCTCAAGAATATAGTCTTACGTACAACAATTTTCTTGAACTTAGGTTTCTTTAGGTGACAACAAAAGCACGAAATCTGCCATTAGTTGGTTGAAAACTTAATTAATTTTAACTATTATAAATTAAATATACTTAAATTATTTAGTTAAGCTTAATTAATAATAATTCAATACATTAAAATGACCTAGTTATGTTGAATTATAGCCTGTTTAGACCAGTATTCACACCAACCCACACTGTAACAAATTTCGGAAACGTTTCTGGGTATATCGGAAACGTTTCCGAAATAATAAGAATCCTTCATCCAATAGCGAACTCCTCATTATTCAGAAAGCTTTCTGTTATTTCAAAAAATCTAGAAGCGGAAGTGAGGCGCAATGCTTCGAAACGTATTTTATCCTTCCACACTGGCGTCAGTGAGTCGGAAATAACGAGAGCTTATTTTTTTCCTTATCTATGGTTGCTGCAGTCAGCAAATGTTTAGCATTGGATTACTTGTTATTTCATGTCTAGAGAGTAGCAAATTGTGTCGAAACTAATTTTACGCCTTTGCATTTTCGGCTGCCCTTGATTTTTTAGACGATGTACGCAGCTTTTAAGTTAGTTAATAACGATTTGCTTCTTTACAATTTCCGACCATGATTACATATATATTGTGTGTTCAAGCGTGAATAGTTTCAACACCCGTTTTTATACTTAATGAAACGAAACCCTTTGGATTACTTATCCAGTTGTAATGGAGGTACTTAGATTTTCTTCCGCTCATGTTCACTTGTAAGTATTAATGAATATTTTAAAGCATGTTGTTATATACATTTATATTTTTGTTGATATGCATTTGATGAGGCTCCAATTGTAACTGTTTTTGGGTTTATCGAATTAATTTAAAGTTATTCTACATACCTATGTGCACAGTGTACTATTTGTTGTAACCAATTGAAACTGATTAATTACGCAAAAGAAATAAGATTTATATTTGAAAAGCAATCACAGAAAAATTATTTCGAAATACTTGGTTATACATACATTGGTTCAAAAAAAAATCAGTTGTTTAATTCATTAAAAATATGGTAATGCAAATGTTTTCTAGTATTGTAATATGCTTCACAAAAAATGTGCCAGTATTATTTATCTTTTTTTATTATAATTTATTCATTTATTTAAAAATATTTATACCATTAGAAAATGGCCCAGTTATCTATTAGTAAGCTACATAGTTATGCAATTAATTCATGTGTTTATTCATTTTGTTAAATGTGGTTGACAAAAAAATTCCTTGACATTAGTTGTTCGCTAAATAACATTTCCTTCGTGGATATACTAGTTTAATATAGGATAGTCAGGAGGAATGAGTCAGTGGCAAAAATGGAACAGCTGCATTTACAAGCCGAAATAAAAAGAAATATTATTTCATGTCATTGTTTTAAAAGTGATCATTTTTTAAGTACTATGTTATAAATATACAAAGTACATATGGGGAGAAGACGAGGGGCGTTCACCACGCAGACTGCCAATGACATTTTCAGGGGGTTGCTTTTTTTAAGGGGAGAGGCGCTTTATAGCATTTTATGGGTGCACCATCACTCTTATGGTGTGGGAGGGGGGATTCTCGTATATATTAAATGGAATAATCATGCAATAGAATTCAATGTTTTAATAAGTAAAATATATAATGCATTTTGCGCACATTGTAAAAATAAAATCAGTAACCTATTTTGATTAAGTATTTATATTTGTGATGAACTGGAAAAGGGCAAGAACAGAAGAATCAACCCGAATGGTTCCAACAGGAGGACTTGGTGTCATATTTAAATTCACCAATTTCTCTGTTGCACTTTTCGGTTCACTTTGTTCTTCAGAGAAATAGACTTGACGCGAAGGGAAGGTAAGTTCTGTCAAATATTATCCGAAAATAAAAGCTATCAAGTTTGATACAAGATATGTTTTTAAGTTTTGCATTAAAAATACAATATGTTGATAATTTTGTCTTGAAAATATTGAGAGAAAAACTGAAGTTTAAGATTGTTTAACAAACAATCCCACTTTTGAGAAAGTACCCCCCCCCCCCCTCCCCTGACGATTTTGTGATTAGGAATGAAACTACTATATTATTTCATCAATTTTCAAAAAATTATAAATGTGCATATGCTATGCTGTTAACCATGCTATTTGTCATTAGAAATTCCAAAAAAAAAAAAAAAAAATCCACGAATGATTCTAAAATTGCTTGTTTCATTGCTGTTAGATATGAAAGAACTGAAACTGATATGGTATGCAATACTATAGTAAAGAATTATATTTTAGAAAAAATCACGGAAAAAGGATTCTGAAATTCTCGGAAACGTTTTTGAAAATTGTTTGGAGAGTTCTGAAATACTCGGAAACGTTTTCGAAACTTTCATGAACCACAGCTGCACAGAATACTCAGAAACATTTCTGGAAATTACGGAAAGAGGATTCCGAAAAACTCAGAAACGTTTCTGAAAATTACAGAAAGAGTATTCCAAAATACTCAGAAACATTGAAAGAGGATTCCGACACGTTTCTGGACATTATAGAAAGATAATTCCGAAATACTCAGAAACGTTTTTGAAAATTTCATGAACCGCAGCTGCACGATATACTCAGAAACGTTTCCGGATTTTTTTTACAGTGCATACAATAAATAAATACTACTTAAATCTAATAAAAATTAAATGTTTTATGAACATGATGCATTTAGATATTGATTAAACGTTAGCATAATGCTCGACACAGGACACACATCCATCTTGTATGCAGAAAAATACAATAAACTCAACTAAATAATAGTAAAAAATGCTGCAACAATCTTCTTTAAAATGAAATATTTCATGAATATACATGTGATTCGGACATTGATGAAATTCATCGATTCTTTTCAATTGTCAAAAAATCAGAGGCGAATGAAGACGTCGCAGTCTCAGAGTCTGATACAAGAGTTCCAGGTATGTTTCCATCGGTTCTGAGTATATCAGTTTTTTTAAACTTTTCAAAAAAGACGACAATGTTTTGTCACTCGAACGCTTCATTATTTTGGCTACAGGTAGTCTTTTTTCTAACAAACACTCCTTTTTTCAGCACAGTTTCCGTCTAATACAATGAGCTAATTACGGAAACCCTCGTGTAACGAGGTTTCGGGCAAACACGATACTAAAATTTTACTTTTCTTGATGATTTAAACTATTTGCAGCTCATTTAAAAATAAACTCAGCACGAACAAAAAGGAAACTATCTAAAAATTACTACAGGAAAGAAATTTGTTCTATAAAAAGCGATCGGGCGGCAGACACTTCTTTTCCTTATACAGGTGCCTGAAGACAGCTTCCGCGAAGAAGAGACAGTCAGAAGCAGACCTAGTTTATTGCGTACATATAAATAGAAAAAAGTGACTTCTAATACCCCCAAAAAAAGGGAATTCAAAATTATTTACTCTCTCTTGTGCTTTCGGTTAAGCTTTCTTTTCTTTCTTTTTCAAGCAGTCATTTACACTACGCAAATGCAATGAACCTTACACCGGTTTAAAAAGTGTTGACACAGAGCGGGGAGGGGGTTTCATGACTCCCACGCCCCCCCCCCCCTCTTTGTATCCACCACTTCATGCAATGCCCAAAAAAAAAATTTAATTCGAAAAGATATTTACTTTTTATCATGGTTTTGACATTTTTTTAGTATCTTTTCAAGCAAACATACAAAATTTTCCCCGCGGTTTGGGGGATATCCGCCACTATATCATTCATTTATTTTTACAGAAGCTGAACAGCTTCCTTTACATAGACGACTGCGTACAAAGTGCCTTGCCTCCGGACACACACGGGAAAGATTTGCAACACAAGAGAAGGAAATAACACCCAGGACACCGGTGGGAATCAATCTCACTACCTCCGGTTCAAACGACGAAGCTTCTACCACATGTTAACAGAGGCAACTATTAGGTTGTCAAGTATGAAATGGAGCAAAGTTCACGTTATTTATTTCAATTGCACATAACCACATTTAGCCCCCGTATTTTGGTATTATTTGTTTTTCGTGTGAAAAGTATATCTTTTCTCTTTCTAGGGTCATTCCTCAAAAAGTGTAACTTTACTTTTACACGCCTTTTACACTAAAAATTTTAAGGAACAATTCATTTAACAATGATTTTTAATTTTATCCAAAATACACCTACACTACTGTCCCCTAAAATTGCTACACCGAAAAGGCGACATGGTACAGACATGAAATTTAAAAAACTACAGGAAGAAGATGATGTGATATACAAATGATTACCTTTTCAGTTCATTCAGACAACGCAGGTGTCTGCAGCGACACCTACTGTGTGTTTAAATGAGGAAAATGTACAAGCAATTCCCCACGTGCAAATTCAATTTGAACGTTGTTGCTTGCTGGAAAATCGTTGTGATGCCTCATGTAAGAAGAAGAAATGCGTACCAGTACGTTTCTGTCTTTGACAGAGGTCGAATTGAAACCTACCAGGATTGCGGTTGATCCTATCCCAGTACTGCTGCTCGCGTCGGTCGAGATCCAATGACGGTTAGCAGAATATGGATTCGGTGGGTTCAGGATGGTAATACAGACTGCCGTGCTGGTCCTCAACGGCCAGTAACCACCAGCAGCCTTAGAGGATAGGCATTTTTATCCGCATGGCCTTACTGGATTGTACAGCCACGTCACGAGCGCAGAGTCAAGAAATGGGGTGATTTGCAGGACAACAAGTGTCTGCACGAACAGTTCGGTGACGTTTACAGCAGCATGGACTGTCAGCTCGGAGACCATGGCTGATGCTGCCATTGACGTTGCATCACAGACAGGAGCGCCTTCAATGGTGTGATTATCGACAAATGTGGGTGTACCAATGGCGAGATATCACTTTTTCTGATGAGTCCAGGTTCTGCTTACAACATCATGATGGTTGCATCCGTGTTTGGCGGCATCGTGTGAACGCACATTGGCAGCATGAATTCGCCATCGTCATACTGGCTCATTTTTGGCGTGATGATATGAGGTGCCATTGAATACACATCTCGGTCACCTCTTGGTCGCATTGACGGCACTATGAACGGTCGGCGTTACATTTCTGAAGTGTTACGACCCGTGGCACTACCCTTTATTCGAGCCTTGCGAGACTACATTTCAGATGGATAATGCACGACCTTATGTGGCCGGTGTTGTGTAGACTTTCCTTGATACGGAAAATGTTCGACTGATGCCCTGACCAGCACGTTCTCCAGATCTCTCGCCAACAGAAAACGTCTGGTCAATGGTTGCTGAACAACTGGCTCGTCAGCAAACGCCAGCCATTACAGTCGCTGAACTGGGACATCGTGTTGAAGCTGCATGAGTGTCTGTACCTGTACCAACCACTCCAAAATCCGTATAACTCAATGCCCAGGCGTATAAGTGCTGTTCTTGCTGCTGGAGGTGGTAGTTCCGGATACTAATTTCTCAGGATCTATTTACCCAAATTTCTTGGAAATTTAATCATTTGTTATTTCTAACATAATATATGTGTCCAATAAATATCATTTTATTATCTGCATTTCTTTCTGGTGCAGCAATTTTAATGACCAGTAGTGTATTTAAACCTACCAACTATTTTTTATAAAAAAATTTTATTTTGGTATATTTTTGGTTCACAACATGTGAATGTGGATTCTCACCTTTGCTTATCAGCTTATATGAGGTTTATAACTTATTTACGATAGTGCTGTTTAATGCGCACAGAGTTGCAAGATTTAGTAAAAAGTAGCCGATAGGGCTACTTTTCGCCGTTGATGTCTTCAAGTAATTTCATTTTAGAAGTATCTTAACAAAATTTATTCTCTGTAAAGATTTTTTTTTCATGTAGTGTTAACAAGTAATTTTTACCTCACTGTAAGTGTTATAGCAGATCTTTTATGCAGTTTTCCAAAAATTATTCTTGAAAATGCTGCAAAAGGAACTTCAATAATTCGAAGGTTTTAGCTGGTCCCTTGGGACTTCGTGCTATTCAGAGTTGACTGTATGTGTGATTATAGAGTTGCCCTGGTTAGTTGAACTATCATTTGGATTTTTACCTCTTTTTGGGGCACTACAGAAGGGTAATTGATGCATGAATTGAGTTTTATTGCTTTTGTAGTACTTTTGCTAGAGTATTCCAACTCAAATTCGCAAATAACCAGTTTGTTTTTACTCCCCAAAAAAAGGTGAATATTGTCAAGGTCATAGCTCAACTATCCAGAGCCGCATTATGTATCGTCTACGGTGCTATTTCAGTCATATTTGTAAGAATAAATTATACAAAATCATTTTTAAATTTTCCTACTTCAATCTGCCAAAATTTGTTGAGTGCACAAGTATAATGTTGGGGTAACACACATATAAAATTAATTTAAAGTTTGGTTTGAATTTCATATTTGCAGACTTGCGTTTGTGCTGAATATTTGTCAAGTTGGGCTGAAGCATCCAGCAGTAGACAGCCAACATTGCTTCACTCCATCAACCCTGATAGCGTGACTCCATCACCAAGGCCCGATTTAGAAATTTTAGGACTGTAAGCACAACAAACCTTAAATTGCACAATCGAAGAATTGCTCAACCGCACATCTTTTCGTCAGAATTGTGGCGTACCCTCCAAAAAAAAAAAAAAAAAAAAGAAAGAAAGAAAGAAAAAAAAAAGCCGACACCTGCCCTTCCCCCTCCCCCCAAAAAATCTAGTCTAGTCTACGCCAGTGACTTTTTGCGAGTTTGACCCCATTGACCCCGCTCTCTTGTGACGCCCTTGGCATTTGCATGATTATAGGCTGCCATGTATGGTCATCCAATCTTAAAAGGAAGTTATGAAGTTAGTGAACTCCTGTATTCATGTATTTGCAATTTGAAGTTCACATTAATAAGCAGTTACAAAATATTTAAACATCTTGAAATATTGTAAATTAACAGAAACAAAATAAATGCCATAAGCACTAATGGTGAACTCCGTCGTACTAACATGGAGTAATGCGTGAGACATCTAATTCCATGCTAGATGCCACTCCTCATAATTGTCTAACTTAATAGGAGAGATTTGGTTTTCTACTAAACTAATAAACTTTGTTAAAACAGAACCAACAATAACGATTACATTTTTCAACTTACACTTGACCAAAAAAATAATTCTGATAGTTCAAACCAATGGAAAACACTTATACATTTTTTAAAAACGTTTCTAATTTTTGGAGACTCCCAAGCAAGGGGACCGCTAAGCTAGGTTTTTAAGTGCTTACACTTAAATCTGGCCTCGTCCATCACCAAGATGTCCTGATGAAAACGTTCACCATGTTCATCACTAACAGAATAACCTAGATTATTTTAAAAGAAGTCGATATATGAGTCGAGGAGATGAATTTTGAGGAACATGTTACAACACATCAAGCTGTACGCTCTAATGTACTTCTGCACAATATTTGCATATTCAGGAGGTTTATTATTTCCAAGGATAGTTTCTACAACAGACTTTAATGCCAACCATCCATATTTTTCAGTACTGCAGAGTAAGCCAATGATCTTCTTAAGGGGTCTGGGACACAAAAATCGTCAAATTTTGCATTTTTTTTAAAAAAATTATTATTATTTGAAAAATTACTCCGTTTTCTTCTGCTTAAAAGGACGTTTGAATCTTGTTTCTATCTTAATTAAATTAAGACATAATTATTTTTGTTGCATGCACCTAACTAATGTGTATTTAACTAAAACTTTAAACGCGTTTTTCTCCATGATGCAATTTTTCTCGATCTCTTGAATTCAATTTCTTATGAGTCAGGAACCGATAAAGATCAAGTAATGAAATTTGGAGCATATCTTTTTCAAACAGTTTACTTTAATTTTTATTCGGTGAATTTGAAAAAAAAAAAAAGTTTGCTGCAAAAAATATGATTGAAAAAAAAAGTATCTTCGAATTTTTCGACATTTTCCTTCAAATATTTTCAATTTTTTTATTTAAACAATATTTTTAAAATCGCCGAATAAAAATTAAAGCTTAGATATTTGCGCAAAATTTTTTGAAAAATAATTGAAAATTGACCAAGAATATTTTGAAACATAGCAATTTAAAGCAACCCCATTAAAAAAATTAAATTAAATTTAAATAATTTTTTTTTAATATTTATGTTATGATTTTGCTTTTAGTGAATCAGTGCAAAAAATTTCAAAACTCTAAAGTATTTAATAAAATTGTTTTCAAAATGTGTCCCGGATCCCCGGAATGTGTTTGGACTCATGAACACACCTTCTTCCACTTTTGCATATCTCAACTGTGGAAACTCGTTTCATAGGTGCCGAAAAGCATCTGTTGTGTAGAGCCTTTACAAAGTTCTTCATGGGCCCCAACTTTATATAAATTGCAGGCATAATAATGGAAATGTGATGGGTAACTATACATTTTTAAATAACATTGTAGCTTATATATTTCCATTGGGGTATTAAAATTTCGGGGGGGGGGGGTATAGGGAACTACTCACAATCCAGGGAAAACTCGGCGCTCCATTAAAAAAAAAAAAAACAGCATAAAAAACTGCATTAAAAAGTAAACACCATGCCAAATATATATATTTGTTTATCACTGTAATTTATTTAAGCAAAAGCATTTTCGACATACAATCTCACTGCAAGCATCAATTAATTTTTTACAACATGATTTTGAGCTTATCATTTTGCTTGTACATTTCCGAACGAAGGGAAAACATTTTACCCTGAAACCCCGATTTTACGGACGCGAATCTACGTTTTTCCCAGTGGCGGAACCACAGGGGGGCGATTGGGGCAATTGCCCCCGCCCTCCCAAAGGTTTGTAATTCGAAAAATATCCGGCAAAAGGTCCCTAAACTCTCCCCCCCCCCCCGTCCCAACACATCTTAAAAAATCGCATACAACTGTATTTTTAGGACTTTAATGTCAAAATTTTTCCAGGGGGCAGTTCCTCAACCCCCCTCCCTCCAATGTCATTGAAGATCGTCAAAAGTTTTTAATTTTTGGAGCTTCAATTTGGAAAAAATCGCCAGAATCGAAAATGCCGTTAATGAGAAACTTCAGTTACATTTTTAGAGCTTCAGTTCCGAAAAAGTTCCGGGGGAGAGCCCCCAATCTCAAATCCTTCCCCTAACATCAATAAAGACCCACTATCAGTACGTTTTTGAAGCTTCAATATTGAAAAGTTAAGGGCTAGCTCCTGAGCCTATCCCTTCCGTTAACGCTACCAAAGATGGCCAACCATTTCAAGGATCCAATTTCGAACAATATGTCCAATGGAAAGTTCCAAACCCCGTTCCTTCCCCCTACATCATAAAAGATGTCTTACCTGCGTTTTCAGGACTACAATTTCGAAAATTTTCCGGAGATGAGCCCCCATGTCCTTCTCTCCTCATCTTTCAACGTCATCAAAGATCGTCTAAAACAACGTTTCTGTAACTCCTACATGGAAAAGTCTCTGGGGAAAAGTTCTGAACCCCATGTTTTCTGCTACGTCATCAAAGATGGCTTACAGTTTCGTTTTAGGACCTCAATTTCAAAATGGTTTATTAAACGTTTTTTCATCGGGTCCCATAATCAGTTTTGCTGTTATGTATTTCCCGTATTTTACGTTTTTTAATCCCAGTCGCCTAGAAACCTAAAATCGGGGATTCATTGCATTTTCTTCTTGTTGTTTCCATAGAAACTCTTTGTTTCCTCTCATTTTTTAACTTCGAAAATGCAATAAACTAATAAGGCAACACAGACATTATAAAAGGCCTGCATCAATATTTCGTCGCTTTTTTCAATTTTCCCCTGCTAGATTCATTCAGATGGAATCTTCCTAACTTGGCTGATTGCCAAATTCCATATATTTCGTGGTCACACCGTACATAGTTCTTGAAATAGTAATATTATAACAGCTATCAAATTTGCGCCCTTCGTGGTGATGGTTCGTTCCTTCAAAATAGTTACTTTGTCATAAGTTCACTTTGAGTTCACGTACTTTATGAAAGAAGTATAAAAAGAAATATAAAAGCATTTATTGACCTTGATTAACATCATTGTTTAATCCAAGTACTAATTATTCTGAATTATGATTGGGTTCGCTGGAGCTGCGCTAACTGGACTGTTCATAACAATAACTTGAGTTTTTTCCTCTTCATCATCACAGCATACCTTACAGCAGCAATAACAGCAGCAGCAAAAAATTATAACTCCAACTATTGGGACACTTATCAACGCAGCCAAACTCTCTGTGAAAGTCTCTATAAACGTTTCACCTGAAAAGACAACATAAATGAACAAAAAGTAAAAATTAATTTGAACTTTGACATCTTTAATTCAATTTATGTTTTCACGAGTGTGACGTTTTTTCGCGCCTTTTTTTCAGCGGAGACCAAATAAACAAGCATGTACAATAAAGTTAACGTACAACAGATTACAAAAATGTAGAAAAAAAAAGAAAAAAAAAGAAACATTTGCAGTTACTGCCGTTTACCTGCCCGCCCACGGCAGTATACTTATGTGCTTTTCCCGTAGTCTAGCATTGTGAACTAGTGCGTTTTTCAATATATCCTCTCATATATAATAGCGAATGATCGAGTAACGCTGACATCATCAACAATGAAACTCGCGCCGCGGCATGATAATTTGATAATATTTTACATTTAGGGAAATGCTTTATTTTCACAGGGCTGAACTGAATCCAACGTTACTGTTTTACTGGTAAGACTCATTTTACCATTCGTCTATAAAATTCCGTTGCCAAAATCGTTCCTCAAATATCTCCTCTGATCTGAACTTCTTCAAAATTGGCAGGAAATCTGGGACACTGCAGAAACTGGTCGGAGAGTTCATGATTTCCTGCCAAAAGTAAAACTGAAACAACGCTGCAAACATCCAGTAGAAGTACAATTTCTAAGTGCACATGGACCATTTCCAGCGTATCTACACAGATTTAAGTTAATTAGCTCACCATTATGTGTATGCAGTCAACCTGGAACAAGAAAGATGGAAGTCAATCCTGAACATTACATATTCAACTGTCCTCTAACCAGCACTTTCCATTGCACTTATAATTCCAACTTTTCTTTCTCCAAAAATATTTCACACATTCTATCTCATCCAGTTACACGCATAAATATGCATAAAATAATGTCGCTTCTCATTTCTCAAGCAGATGACTTTAAATATCCAGCCTAAAAACTTTCAAAACTGCGTGTTTACATTGTATTTACCAGCCATCCCAGTCTTATTTAGCTTATTCACTTGTATATTAGTTCTTTTTATTTAGTTCTTTTTATTGTTTGTTATCTTAGTATTGTTATTGGTTTTTGTAATTATCAAAATTGTACCAGCGAGTGTCGCTCGTGATCTGTTATGTCCCCCCCAGTCACCACATCCGGTTAAACCCTCACCGGGGTTGGTACGGTGGTGATTGGGGGGGGGGGGTTCAAATAAATAAATAAAAGACTCATTTTAGGAGAAGGAAGAAACGTACAAATGGTCAACAATGAATGCTATCTACAAGAGTTTAGAGATAATAAATACTACTGGAGTTTAGGGAGCTATTACACAACAATGTAGTTCTCATAGAACTTGAGTTATGAAGTTTTAAAGGAGTAGCGACAAGTAAAAAAAAAGTGCTTTTTATTAGAATTAAAAAAATAACAATCATAAACCTGTACCTTAGAGACAAACTAACGTAAGTCCAGAAATTGCAATTTTCAGTTTATTCGTGCATTGTATATAAATCCAATCCAATTCCGCATCGAGCCATATAAATGTGATTCTAAAGAAAAAAATTCCTTTGTGGTCATTTACTAGTGTTAAAGTAGCGTAAATCTCATCCTTCGTATGCACCAGTTAAACGTTTTTCCTCTCTCCTGTAAAGGAGCGAGTATGTGACTTCCGCTCGTCTGGCTCTGAGGTACAAAAATTATGAGCGATAGATCATTTATTAAATAATGTAAAAAAAGAAGACGTCAAACAGTAAATTTTCTGAAAGCTTCATGAAAACTGATGGAAGATGATAGGTCGAAAAATATCTTTTTTTTTTTGGTTTATTTGGCGTGGAACGACCCCTTATTAAATAATCTTAAAACAATTCATTGAATGTTTTATCGCAAACAGTTTGAAGAGTCTAGTAATTTAGGGAAAGGATCTTTTTTTAATTTTCATGCTTATCTTGTACTCAAAATTTCGCAAGTTTTAAAAGCTAGATGTGGAAAACAAAGCAGTGAATTGAAGTTTCGAATCAAAGTTGTAGGGAAAAATTTTAAAATTAATATCAAATGTTCAAAAATTGCCAAACATAACCTGTCTTTTTGAAAACATCGTCATCGATTTCTCTCCCCTGCGTGAATTATTTATAGTGTGGCAATGAGATACAGGGTGTCCTGAAAATGACTGTTTTTAAAAATTTATAACAGGAAAGCGGTAAGTGATTAAAAAAAAATTCTTACAGAAAATTCATGTGGGGGTCAAAAATCCCCCCCCCCAGTTCCAAATTTTAGTTGAAAATTTTTCCAATAGATGGCGCTGCAGATGGTAAGCCCGAAAATCTAACAAATATATAGAAAATTACATCATAATTTTTCGAAAACAATGAACAAAAGAACAAAACAATATTTTCAAACAATCGTCGGCTGTTATACCATGTCCCAACCAGAGAAAAAACTGTTTGAATTTCAATTATTCTTTTTTGACTTACCGCCTTACTATGTGCAGCGCCATCTATTGAAGCATTTTTGAATTAAAAATTTAGATTTCTGAGAGAAAAAACTTAGGGCCTAACCACATGAATTTTCTGCAAGAATTTTTTTTTTTTATCATTAACCGTTCTCCTGTTATAAATTTTTGAAAACAGTCAGTCTTTTTCAGGACACCCTTTAAGTAAAGCTTTGACTTGGACAATATTTACTTGTTTTTAAGGAGTTTAGCAACCAGTCATTGTCGCAGATTTGAGTAGAAATACTTTTCAAAAACTACTATGAAAGTTGCCCCATACAACTCAGTGTGAGTTGTTACCATTTTCTATTACCCCAAAAAGAGGTAAACTCTTTCAAAGTTACAGCTCAACTAATCAGAGCTATACTATAGCAATGACTTCACACTGTGCGAAAAAAAAATCCGAAACGTCACTGATCATTTCCGTGGAAGGCTTAGAAATTTCCCGGGTTTTCATCTATTTTTCCGTAAAATCAAGTATCTTGGCAAAAAAGTTATCTGTTTTAGCTTTTAACCCTGGTTGCACTGATGCTTCTGGAGCTTTCGTTGTAAATCAGGAACGTTCTAATCAATTACATTGAACATACCTAATTTCCTTTTAATATTCCAGACTGGCTTTAACCGAGGATATTTCCAAATTCTTCAGAAAGATTCAAGGATAATTTCAGGATGGATACTGAATTTTAGAAAGAAAACGTTTCTGGTTCTAGCAAGGTATGTTACCTGATACAAATTGGGCACATTGGCTGCCAATTATTTTCCAGGAATATTTCTGAATCGTTTTTACAGTACAGTTACAGTACAACGTCGATTACGATTATACAGACCAATTGAAGCCAAAGGCTATTTGGAAAAACGAAAGTCTGGATAATCCGCCGGGATAATAAACAAAACACATTCTTAACTAAGCACACTTGTCTTTTATTCACTATAAAAACGATTCGGAAACGTTCCTGGAAAATAATTGGCAGCTGACGTGTCCAAATTCTGTCGGTAACATATCTTGCAAAAATCAGGAACGTTTTTCGCTAAAATTCAGTAACCTCCCTGAAATTATCCTGGAAGCCTCTTGAAAAATTAAAAAAATCTTTCCGTTTAAAGCCAGTTTGGAGTTGGGAGTTTTAAGTAAATTTAAGTAGGTATAATATAATAGCTTGACACCTTCCCAAAGATCAAACAACAGTATATTGCGCACATGGCCTCATGGCCAAAGGTAAGACAAAACTGCAAGTAAAGAACGGGAAGTTTATTCTCCTATAATTCTTGCAAAGCTACACAATCCATTTACTTATTCGATCCCTTAGGGAGTTTAATCAGTCTGGACGGATCGTTATCGATCTGAAGCAGATACACTTAATAAATATGCTCAGATAATCTTTAAACTGGGAACTAAAAATATTTTTCACAACATTACTGCACAATCCATTTACTTATTCGATCCCTTAGGGAGCTTAATCAGTCTGGACGGACCGTTATCGATCTGAAGCCGATACACTTCATAAATATGCTCAGATAATCTTTAAACTGGGAGCTAAAAATATTTTTCACAACATTAAGAAGTCTGCATTTGTGCAATTCAGGAAACGTTTTTAAAATAATGCTTGATTTTTCCAGGAATTGGATAAAAACCATTGAAATTCCGAAACGTTACACGGAAAATTTTCAGTAACATTTCGGGAATTTTGTTACAGTGTATAGCAAAAAACGATACTTTGTAAGAAATTTATAAAATACCGTTTCTCGTAAATACTTTATCTTTTATAGTTCAGCTGCAGTGGTTTCAGACTGACGCACCAAAGTACGCAATATTGTCTGCTAAATTAGTACTGCAGAAGCTGTTCGCACAATTTTTAGACGATTTTGACTAGAGGTAATAAAATATCAATTCCTGTAAAAGAAAATGATTGCAATAGGGTCGTTTCCAAAATTTTAAAAGTATTTTTTTCTGAAAGAGCATGCTAAAAAACATAGGATCTGACCATTTTTTTAAATAATTTATTTTTGTTTAATATTTTAAAAAAAGTACTTAAATCAGGATGCTTTTATTGTTTATACTTGTGCCGATGACATCACAAATGATGATATGCCATTCAATGTTGCCATTCACAGAACAAAATATTTAATTCGAACCTTTACTCACGTGTATTGGCAACGATATGGTTGATAGCAAGCGTAGAGCGCAATTTTAATTCGCTTCTTGAGTATCATAACGTGGAAACGTGATAGAAAGATGCGCCAAATTGCATCATTTGTGACGTCATAAAGACCACACTTTGTTTTCAAAATCGGACATTTAAAAAAATTAATTGAAAAATAACTGTTGAGAAAATTAAAGTATTTCCTGGGTCCATGTTATTTTTTCAACTTATTCTCTTAATTTCAGTGACAAAAAGTACTACTTTTGACTGAAGGAAACTGCCCCGTTGTATTATGTTTTTAAAAGTCAAAATTATCGTCTGCGGTTTGAGAGGTTTGTTTTTATTCAAAATGGCGTTTTTAACGAAGAAGTAGTTCGAAAGCTGTATTTATGATCTTTCCGAAGAGAAATGTTCATGTTCTGTTATTCAAAAACGATATGAGAGTCATGGTTCTGAAGTATCTAAAGCGTCAAAAGGTAAAATCGTCAACAACTAAGGAATAATAAGTTAAATTGGAGCCTCAAGCGGGATCAAAATTCCAAACAAGGTGCCAAGTATCCAAGGGAAAAACGGGTACCCTCCGACAAGTGTAAAAGTACGTTGTCTAATTTTTAAAAAAAATCTCTCGCCCCCCCCCCCCAGTCAAAAGACAGTTGCAAAATCATTTAAATGCTCGGTTTAAACTATAAACAAAATGATATACGTTGATTCAAACCTAAGAAAGCGAAAAAACGCAATGTCCATCGTCTTAATCCAAAGTATATCGCTGAAAACAGGACACGCTGCAGACTTTCATAGGAGAAACCCTTATTCAAATAAAAAAGAAAAAAAAAAAAAAAACAATAGATCAATCATGGGTGTAGTTAAATTATTGCAGCAAAATAAGTCACTTATTATCATAAAATGGAAGCAAAAAATTAAGTGCATGGTTCAAAGAATCGAAAGTTTTTCTGAAGGATTCGTGATTGTTGCTGGTTTTTCATATAATGGCAAATTAAAAATAAACAGACGGGAAAAAATGTTAAGATTAACTCCGTAGACTACCAGAAACATATTTTGTCACTAGTTTTTCTGATTGAAATACCATCGCTTTACCCAGAGTGCCATAAACCTATGGAACTCCATCAAGACAAAGTAAGCAGTCACACTTCAAAACCCACTTTAAATTTTCTTTAAGAAATAGAACAAAAAACCGGCATCAAAGCCATACTCCATCAAGACAAAGTAAACAGCCACACTTCAAAATCCACTTCAAATTTTCTAAAAGAAATAGAACAAAAAACCGGCATCAAAGCCATACTCTATCAAGACAAAGCAGTCACACTTCAAAATAGACTTTAAATTTTCTAAAAGAAATAGAACAAAAAACCGGCATCAAAGTCATACTCCATTAAGACAAAGTAAGCAGTCACACTTCAAAATCCACTCTAATTTTCTAAAAGAAATAGAACAAAAAACCGGCACCAAATCTATACTCTATCAAGAAAAAGTTAGCAGTCACTCTTCAAAATCCACTTCAAATCAAATTTTCTAAAAGAAATAGAACAAAAAACCGGCATCAAAGCCATACCCTTCACTGATATCCCTTTGAAATCTTCCACTGTATCATCTATGGGATTTCGTGCTCTCGGACTTTTTAAATCTGCATTATCCGAACGTCGCGTCGTCTCACAGCTCTTACACGAGTCTGGAATGCTGCTCAGGGAGAATGGGATAGATTACCTCTTCTGACACTTAAAAATGCATTATGATCCAGGAAATTACGGCGTCGAAAGATAGTTCAGAAAAAGGGTTATCAAATAGAACATTAATAACCCGATGATTTTATTTAATTGAGTTTTGTAAATACAATATACATCGTCTAAAAATGTGTGAACAGCATGTATACTTCATTGCACTTTCTATGCAGGAGTTGTATGCTTAATCAAAGCAAAACCGAATTATTTGTCTTATTTATATTTCTATTCTTGCGATCATAATTTAAAAGTAGGGAAAGGTGGGGCAAGATGGAATAGCGGGGTAAGATGAGATACTGAAGCTCCTAGCAAGGTGGGTGCTATTATCTTGCGGAAAAGTAGTCAAGTAGTTGCGTTGGGAGAAGCAGAAACCACGTTGGTCGAATCAACCTGATTGTGCGCTGCATTTGCAGTGCATAAAGTTTTTCTCTTAATTTTCGTGCGTTTCGCCGTGCTCTTATTTTGTATTAACACCCTTCCAAGTGTAGTTTGGTGAGTACGATTTTACTAATCGTTTGTACTCTCATATAATCGTAATCCGCAACTCTAAAGGATAAATTTACAGTTATTTAATGTAATTTTATTTATAACATGAACTTGAATCGACAGCGAACACGCCAAATGGCGTCAGTGGGGCAAGACGAGATATTATACGAGGGGCATGATGGAATACTATCTCATCTTACCCCCACATGTATTGCGATTTGTTTTTTTTATTCCTTTGAGATTTCTTAAGATAGTGAAAAGAAAGACGAATATGGGAATTTGGTCACTAGAATCGATGCAACATGCTATTGAATGCTTAGTGAGTGGAGAAATGGGATTTCAGAAAGCATCCCTAACTTATAATGTACCACGCGCTACACTTCATAGAAAAGTGAAAGAAGCTAAAAGCAGCAATTGTACAGGGGTGTTCTTATGGTTTCGACAGCTGGAAAAATTTATACAAATAATGAAACCACAAGTTTAGATCTAGTTAAGCCTTTGGGTCCCATGAAAACTATTTTTTCTTTGGAATAAGGAGACCTTCTTGCGGATTAAAAAAAAAAGGAATTTTTTGTGGTGAAGACTCAAAAGGAATGGAAGAAAATGTAAAAAAATCTAAGCAGAGAGAAGATAAGAAATTGAAAAAATCTAAGCAGGAAGAGGAGAAGAAAATTGGAAAGTCTAAGCAGAAAGAGAAGAAAGTATAAAATCTAAGCAGGAAGAGGAGAAAATCGAGGAAAAAAATAAGAAACGAATCGTGAAAAAGGGATTTGTGTGGATGACATTTTTTCATTTACCACATCAACTCGTACAGCAATGAAAATTGGCCAGTCAAAAGATAAAAACAAAAGAATACAGACTGGAAAATTAAAAACAAAAAACTGTACTTAAATGGAAACCATCCGAGTCTTCATCGTTGTCTGAGCCTTCTGATATCGAATGCCTTTACTGTGGACATTTATATTCCCAATCGAAAGAAGGATTTATTAGGTGCTGCGAATGCAAGAAATAAGCCCATTGATCGTGTGCAGGAAAGGAGGATGATGACGATGAAGCTGCTCATCTTTGTGACTTATGCAAACATTGAATCTCATCTTACCCCACCTGGTAGGGTAAGATGGGATTTTGACTAATCTAATTTAAACATGCGTCAAAATTTTTCTGTTGGAAATAGGATATTGAGTCAAATTTTATACTTTTATAATACTTGAGGGATAATAATGACATAGTTTTCTAATTGTTTTATGAGTTTAATTTGCCCCCACAACTGTTTTTTGGTTAAGTATCTCATCTTGCCCCACTCTCCCCTAAACATGATTTTTTTTAAACTCTTCAAATTTGATCCAGATAAACTGGAGATCCGGATAGAAAGGCAGCAGTATAAATGAGGTTCTATTTCCTATTGCACTTCTCCCCCCCCAACCTTGTTCTTTGTTTATTCTTCTGCACTTGTTCTTATGAGCACCTTTTTATGAGCTTGTTTAAAATGCTCCATACAACTCCAACACAATTTGTTTGAATTGAATGTGATCAGTTGTATCTAGTTATACCAATAGCGCAGCTAGCGACTTGTTTTACCTCATTCTAAAGAAAACTTTTCGCTAAACTAAAAGGAAATATTTTTAAATATGTCTTACCATGCTGCACAAGTGTGTCATTGACTTCAGTTCCGTTATTTTCTATAAAATAAAAGTAAAACATAGTTTAATTATCTCACAGGTGCATTTTGTTTTTACATTGACAGTCTATTAACTTTACATATGCATAATAAACATATGATAACACTGCATAACATGAAAAATGTTCCTCAGATGAAAACAGGTCGGTCATTTGGAGTTTTACGGAACTCTCGCGTTTGTTCTTATGCGTAAAAATCATTATTTTTTTTAATTCGGGGGTAGGGGTTCAATTGACGAGGGAGTTGGGATCCTCCTGACCCACCTTAATCACGGGCCTAGATGGAAATATGTGTTTCTGGTATGCTTCTGGCTGGAAATAACAAATCTGTAACTATTAAGCTGTAATTTACCGCCCTTTTCCCATGGCTAAGGCAGAATTACAAGCATTTACCGACAGCGTGGTTATGATATCCAGAGATCTCAGTTTCCTTCGTGTGTTAAATTAAATTTTATTTACTTTTTTGAAGGTAATATCAGCTTCATTGATGGAACATCTGCTTTCAGTTCGGTTATTGGCTATTTCAGATTCATGAGTCCATAGCAAGGATGAAACTTCAGTCGCTAGATGTCGTAGTCGGGCTGTCGGTGTACACTCGTCTGTAACGATTGTTTGACATACGCATTTTTTCCCCAAATGCAAAATTTAATAGTTTTTTATTAAAAATATTGTTCTATTTTTAGGGGCCTCCAAGAAAAAATTTCATTTCTGATACCAAAACCGCTCGTAAATCCTCAATGGGCCTATCTTCCACTATTGCACATTAAAATCGGTTCATTTTTTTTTTTTTTTTTTTTAAAGCTTCTAAAGATTTCTTTTTCTTATGGATAATTCTCATATTATCTTGATCTAGAAAATCACCAGTAATTATATGGTGGCGGCGGGTTCCCATTCCATTCCATTTGTAGAAACAAGAAACCCAACGATTTAGGTCCTACCGCAATTCATGATTGCGAAAAACATAATTTTGTGACTCAAGACGTCAAAATTCAGAAGGATTCCAGGTGCTGGATGCTGGATGTTTTTTCTCCCTCATACCCCACGCATGTCTGTTCTGGTATTGGCTCTCACACCTTCTCACCCGTCCATTCGTTCTACCACGAAAGAAAATCACGATCCATATCCTTATCTACCATGTTGCTTTTATCGGATATCTTTTCATCCATAAGCTCACTTATATTTTGCAATGAAAAGGAGATTCCTTGTTTTTTGAAACACGTGCATGCAGTTTTCCTGCCAAGTTGTGCCTAATTACGTTATTTTATATACAGGGTGATCCAAAAGTCAGGACAAACTTGAAAAATGAATAATTCGAAAATGAATGAAGATAAAAAGATGCAATTTGCACTGCACGAATCGAAAAGAAGCCGGGTTTTGTGTGGCAACGAAATAAACGATAATTCTGCTTTCGATCTACAGTGGCACTATAGCTTTTTATTTCACCATTATTCTTATAATACAGTTTAACTAAACGGGATTTCTCAACTATGGACAGCGTTTCGATGTATATCAGCTTCGACTACCATGACCTTCTGCCGTTGCTCCTTTTTATATCGTTTAATACTTGCGTGATCCTATATCAGAAATCAGACAGCGTCATCTGTTGGTCGCCAACATAACTATTTTCGGTTCGTTGTCAGACAAAAGCCGGCTTCTTTTTCATCCGTTTAGTGCAAACCACACCTTTTTATCTTTATTCGTTTTCGAATTATCCATTTTTAAAGTTGGTCCTGTCTTTTATATCACACGGTACTTTTACATCTGTAAATATCTTTTAGTTTCACTTCAAAATTTAAAGTTACTGCATTGCCCCACTTTCAAGTAACTATGATGACAATTGAATAACAGTTAAGTCTGTTTTCTCATCATAAAAAAAAAACACAAGTTGAAACTTAACGTCCAGGAAATTTCAAAGGGAAGGTTTAGGATTAGTCTACTCAACCTTTCACTGATTCTTATATTTGTTATATTGCAAGATTACTTTCGATATTACCAAACTGGGTGTGTTAACTAGTTGTAATTTAAGCTACGTCATAAAACTTACGTTGAAAATACTCTGGTTCTGTAGGTAATACAACTATGATCAGCTAAAAGTATTACTCTGTTAAAGCTACATAAAAGTAAATGATGAAAGTTAAGCTTCTTACCTGCAACTGTAGGTGAAGGATCATGAACAAAGAGTTCAGTATCTAGGAAAAAAAAAACAGTACAGTTTTGTTTCTAGGTAAAGTAAAACTGCGTGAAAACACGCTTTGTTAAAATAAGAACAGTTAGGGAAAATGTTACACATACTGGAAAAAAAAAGCCCGATTGTCCCATGCATCTTGATGGATATATAAAAAAAAACCTATTATATGTTGAAGTCCATTTAAAAAACTGAAATTCGATAGAAATGTAAAGATTGAGGCTGCACTTTGGGAAACTGATGAATTTTTCCCACTAATTTACATGTTCAGCTATAATTTCTGTTAATAGGTAGCGCTGCTAGCAGGCGAGAATTGTAGAGAAATTGAACCCTTGAAATCTTCATTCGATATTTTGCAACGCAATGTATTTCTGTTCAGTTTAATTTCTTGTGCTAGTGAACATCGTTACTTTTGTGTAGCAGTTTCTGCAACATTTTCACAACGATTTTCTTTTTATCTGCTATGCTGCGCCATCTGTTGCCGGAAATGGTAGTTTAATATTCTAACTGGTGGATTGTCATTAAAAATAATGTTTCAACTGGCCTAAAAGAATTGGATTTTTTTTCTATAAAAAAGAAAAGACTAGCACATTTTTACATCGAGACGACTTTCTACAGAAAGCAGGAAAAAAAGCTTATAAAAAACGAGTTTTAGGTTAGGTTAGGGGTTTCAAAACTTTTCTGACTCGTGGCACCCTCTGAAGAATTTTATTTTTCTCACTGCACCCCAGTCTTTCTCTATAACATATACGTACGTATACATACATAGTACACTTGGCGGCTCCTACTTTGAGAACAACTGGTTTAGGTGATTCAAAAGGTTTCCATCGTTTATTGGTTGAAAAGAATCCAAAACTTCGACGAATTCGAATAACTAAGAAATATTCCAATTGTGATTTTGACGAAAAAAATACGAAATTACTTTTCTTGAGAAATACCATATTTTTCTTCAGTGGTCTCAAATGTAAAGTAATTTTTTTAACCCCGTTTCTTTTATTTTTTGTCGATGTGAAGAAATTGAAAATGGGTAACTTTTCTTGAAAAACTCCTGTGTGTCACAGAAACGCAGAAGATAAGTTCGATAAAACTATCGCAGAAGATAAGTTCGATAAAATTACTTTAATGTATTTTCCAATAGCATAAATATTGTTTTTTAGTTCTAATGGATTGAAATTATTGTTATTAAACTTAGTAACTGGGCTTAAGCCATTACTATATGTGATAACTTCAAAATTACATTTACTTTACTTCAGAGGTAGTCAAACTTCAGCAGTTACAACGGATCCCCCCCCGTCTGATAATGAATCAATTACGCGTATCTCCTACCCCCCTAAAACTGGACAAAATATTATATGATGTCTTTAAATCTAATTTTTAATATGTATTTATATAAATTGTTTCATATATTTACTCTTTTTTAGCCTACTTTCCCAGTAAAAGTCAGAAAAAGAAGAAAAAAGCATGAAAGAAGGCTTAATGCATCTTAAAAATATCGTGAAAAACAAAAAAAAGTCAAAAATAAATAAAATAATTAAATAAATATTGAAAAATTAAAAATTGGAAAGTAGGGTATTGAGATGGGGGAAAATGTCTGTCGGTCTGTCTGTCTGTCCCCCCCCCCCCTCCCCTAATAACTTTTGAATGAATAGGCCGATTCAAAAAAACTTTTTTTTGTTCGAAAGATCTCGGCGAGGACACCTCATTCCCATATTTCACTTTTTGATTTGAATTATTTTTTGTTCAATTTTGAACAGTTCAAAAAAACTTAACATTAGCGCCTACGGGGAAATTTAAGGCGATTCCGAACTGTGAGGCGAATTTGCTTCAAACAAGCTTTGTTGGAAAAAGATTTTGATGAAAAACTTGTATATAAAATATCTTTTTGATTTGAACAATTTTCCGTTCAATTTTGAACAGTTCAAATCCCATAACAATAGTGCCTACGGGGAAACTGAAAGTCAATGTAGATTCCGTACTTGAAGGCGGATTTACTTCAAACAAATTTTGTTGGAAATAACTCTTGACGCCAAACTCCAGACTTCGACTCCGAGAATTTAGGGGCACTGACTCCGACTCCGACTCCTGTGCCCGACAATTAATCGGACTCCGACTCCCCGACTTCGACTCTGACTTCGTAGTTTTGGCAAAATTTTATTCACGGAGGACAAATGACTGACTCCGATTCTTAAATATTCGACTCCGACACCTTTATCTCAAAATGAGATTGACTCCGACTCCGCAGCTATGGTTTTAACTGTGAAATAATTATTGTTGATATGACTCGTTTTTATTTTTACGCTAAAGTTTCAATTTAGGTACTCAGTTTTTGGCGAATAAACTCGAAGTCATTTACGTTTCTACATAAAGATATGAGCAGACGATTTTTTTTTTTTTTTTTTGACAAAGAAAATTATTTTTTTAAGTTGACATTTTATTGTTTTCTTTTTTTTTTTACTAAGTGCATTAATTCACTTAAAAAAATGTTTTTGTTAACAGGGGGAAAAGAAACGATTTTTTTTTTGATATGATGTATTTATTTTAATGAGCTTATTAATTTTAATTATTATTTTTTCGTTTTGAAAGCTGTTAAAGATTTTTTTAATGGAAAAAAGAAGTTGCTACTATTTTATTTGTTCGTTTTTTTTTTTTTTTTTTTTTTTTACATGAGCGGGGAATATTTTATTCCTAGAAATCAGCTTAAAGTATTTTAAAAATATGTTTGAAAAAATTTGCGATTTTAGCTATTTTTGAGAATATTGATCAGGTACTAGAAAGTAGTATGGGTATACGGGAAAGTAGGCTCGTCTAGTTCTAGACAGAACTTCTTGTTTCCATGTGTTTTTGAGAACTGCTATTGATTTTTCATTACTTAACCCTTATATGGATAACGGGGTTCATCTTTGTAGCTGACCTTGAGTAACTCCCCAATCCTCACACCGAATTCTTAAAATTTCTTTCGGTATCTTAAGGTTGCATAGCTTTCAGAAGTGTACACGCCAGTCATTTAAACCAATAGAGCGACAACCTAGTTATAATTTCTTTTTGCGTATATTGTGAGTCTTGTCTTTCATTCCATAATTTTCTACACTAAGAAAACGATTCAGAAACGTTCCTGAAGAAAAAGGGAGGGGGGGGGTGGGATTAGCTTATGTGCTCAATATATGCCTATTACATAGCTTGCAAAAATCAAGAAGGTTTCCTGCTAAAAGTTCGAAATTAGCCTGGAATCTTTTTGAAAAATTCGGAAACCTTTCCAACGTTTCTGGAATAACTCAGGAACTTCAGTGAAAACTTATATATGCATATAGTAATAGCTTGGCACCTTCCTGGTTTAACAGGAACGCTCCCAAAGCTACCACGGAATTGCAATAGTTTCCTTCAAAACTGCAATATCCTGAGACTGCATTTCGCCCAGTTTTAGGGTTTAGTCAATCCAGGTGAGGCCGTAACTAAACTGAAGAAAAACTCTTAATTAAATGCCTAATATATTTTTATACTGGGAGCTAAAATGTTTTTCACCAAAGTATAAAATCGGTATTCATGGAACTTGTTGCGATTCAGGAAACGTTTTCGCAAAAAAATTGTTTTTCCCAGGACACTGGTGCAAACCCTTGGAATCAAGAAACATTAACCGAAAGTAATCAGTGACGTTTCGGAATTTTTTCACAGTATAAAGTAAATAGTATCTATTCCACAGGGTGTCCATCAAAGGACTCCCTGGTTTCAAAATTAAATATCTCGAAAACAAAGGACGATATTGGAATAAAATAAACGGTATGTTTATTGTGAAACCCATAAAAATCATATACTGGAACTTGTAAATTAGTCTTAAAAAGTTCCAACAGGTGGCGCTTCATGCTGTAATTTCAATAAAAGTCTCCATAAATAGTGCTGCGAAGATGTTGGACGATAATTTCTAGCGCATATGTAAGCATATCTGAGAGACTAAACTGCTGCTGAAACAAGAAACAACTTCTTCACAGCACTATTTATGGAGACTTCTATTGCAATTACATTGTGCAGCGCCACCTGTTGGCAGTTTTTAAAACTTATTTCCAAGTTCCTGTATAAGATTTTTATGGGTTTCACAATAAACATACCGTTTATTTTATTCCAATATCGTCCTTTGTTTTCGAGATATTTAATTTTGAAACCAGGGAGTCCTTTGCTGAACACCCTGTATAAGCTAAAGCAAACACTAAGAGAAATCACGGATGGCTAGGGCGGGGAAAAGTAGCGGGAACTAACGTAATATAAAGAGACGCAACTACATCCGAGTTACCATTAGTATTTTGGGCTGTGGTAGTAAACACATTAATTCAAAAATGCACTCTTATTAAATTATTTCTTTTACAAAGTTACCGTAAAAACCAACTCATTGGAGTTTGTGAAAAAACAATGTTTAAATGAGCTTGTTCTTCATTTGAGTTGCATACCCAGACGTAATATGATTTTAAATAAAAACGCAAATGGTACAGTCATAGAAAAAAAAAACGAAACACTTTTAATTATTCGGCCATTATACATGCTAGAAAGGAAAGAAAGGTGTCATCCGACTTGGTTTAAAGTCTTCTTTAAAACTACGTTGGTAAAATTTTGATGAGGGACCATATACAAAGCAAAACGAGCACCAACTCTTGATTTTCAAACGGGAACCCCTATTTTTTACTACATAATTATGTTTAAACCGCAAAATACAGCCAGGGTACGAAATTTCACTGCATTCCGTGCAGTAGAACAGGAGTTATTAACGAAAAACGTTTTAGGGACCGTCACCACATTGAAAACGCTTCTTTCAAGGTCACGGCTTATCAAGTAACGGAATGTAAACAAAGAAAAGATCGAGATTATCCAGCTCAATTCATGATCTTTTGAAATTCTCTCTTTTTCCGTAATTCGAAACTTTTTGGGCCGATAATGTTGCGCCAAAAAGCGATTTACGGTCGAAAACTTTTTTTTTGAAAAAAAAAGTTAAAATATTTACAGATTTTTGTCTATCAGGATTAACCTAAGAATGACGGACCGGGTTTGACTGGTCCATCGTATAGATCGTTGTTTAGTAAATCGAATAAGGACAAATTAAAATTAATGGAACTTTTTGCCTTTTCTAATATGAGCCTATTAGATTGCTTATATAATCATTCAGCAAATTAGCCTCAAAGAAATGTAAATATCAAACCTTATACCTAGAATCATGATGCGAATATGTTTGATAAATGTATTGCACCTATGTTACAGGTTTATTTTGGAATGAATAGAAAGTCTTTTGATGTCAAATGGAATTGCGCGTTTTTAATTTTGCAGAACATCGGCAGAAGTTTGGGCCATCGCACACAAAAATATAAAAAATGTACCGTACAACGTGGGAAGTTGCTGCATTAAATAGATTGGAGACACGAGAGAAGCAAGGTTTATTTATTCCGTGAAAATTTGCTCTATATACATAAAATGAACGAAGCATCAATCTGAAAAATAAAACAGAAACAGAAGAATATAAATACCCGTTGATAAGCAAACTGTTCATACTCGAACTTTATTTGGTAAAAATTTGATTATATAAATTAACACAGTGGACAAACACGCTAATTGTTTTAGCGGCTTTTTTGTAATAAAAAAAAGAGAATTTGTTTCAAATCCAAATTTGATGCGGAAGATCATAATGCGTGGTAATATTAAAAAAGCATAACACAATTGGCGGTTTAAGTTAAACATGTAATGACTCTCAAAAACAATTTAGGAAAGTAATTTCCCAATGCTATTTCCAGCAACAAGTTTCGACATGGTCCAACCCGTGATTTAAAAAGACAAAAGTTATTTTAGCTTAAACCAAGGTGAACCGAAATCAGACTTCTTGTCATTTCTCCGATTTTGTAACTTAGCAGATGCAAACAAAGCTTAGTATTATTTGATTTTGTATCGCGTACTATATACTTGCAAATGAACATCTCCTATAGTGTGAGGCTATAGGCTGGCGCAGCTATAGCAATACTACATGAAGCATACCCGGGACACATCAGTTTAATCTATCCAGAGACTACAATTTCGTCCTTGCTACGGATTTCGTAGACTGGAATCGAAACCAAGCGTGCGGGATGCAGAAGTTACCTAATTGAAGCTAAGAGTGCGAATAAACTGGTAGGTAAAGTATATTTGTTTGCTGTATGTTTACGGCATCTCACTGGTGAAATACATTTTCTTCATCCACCAGTTTTTAGGCACTCTCGGCTTCAATGACATGACACCTGCTTCATTGTTCGGTTAATCCAGATGTTCGGTGCAAGGATGTTGTGCTCATTATTAGGACCCTCTGCAGCCATCGAATGGGATAACCAGACCACAGTGGAGACGCGGGCCATATTCAGCCCTCGCAGCTCTTCCATGTGGCCCGTTGTTTGCTTAAAGAATAGGATCAGAAAGTTGAATTAGAGTGCCGGTGTCATAAAGGTGGAGCCGAATATTCAGATATTGGATTCTGAAAAACATGCATTTAATAAGATAGGCATCTAGTAGTTGATAACAATAATTTTTTACAACTTTTTTTTTTTTTTGGTCTATATTTTTCCACGTTATTAAAAAAAAAATGAAATTTTATCTTTCTCTTGCGAGATTAGTTTTAATGTGAAATGCACGGACAATGAGCGAGAAAATAAATAGAAAAAAAAGTATTTAAATTATAATTGAGAATAGACAAAAACTCAACTTAATCTAACACGCAAATTAATGTTTTGTTAAAAAAAGTTCACAATTAGCTACAACTACTACTTTCGTGCAGAATGAGGCTCAAAGCACGCGGTCTTCTACTGCTACTAAAATTTCCTCTCCTACCACATTGAAAATTATTCAAACACTTTACAAAAAATAATAATAATAATTTCTAAAAACCAGTAAACTTATCAAAGAGCAAATATTACCTATTGACCTATCTGGATACTGTTAAAGGCGAAACTTCACACTGTCGGCTATTTTTCGAGTGCTTTTTCCCGATTTAGACAATGCAATAATTTTTCCTTTTAGCAAATTATTACCGGGAAGAGCCATTAATTCTACACTGTCTATTGCAAGAAAAAAAAAAGTATTTTAAGTGTCTCTTTTAATTAAAAAATTTCTATAAAATATTCTTTTATTAAACAATGAAGTAGTGTTTCGCATTATTTACACATTGACGTTCGAAGGATATCCACAAAAAACTGACGGTTGCAATATTGTGTTGTTTTTCTGCTGGGACAACGAATGAATTTATGCATTTAAAAAATTCATAGACGTAACTCTAATGTAGAAAAACCACGTTATAATTGGTTTGCTTATTTTGTTGAACATTTTTTTTTCTTTTTTTTACGAAGAAACCAACTTTCATAATTTCTGTTTTAAAATGTATACGGTCCCCTAAAGTAAGAAAAAAATAAGTTTTAAGCATAGTGCAAAAACTACTGAATATTTTGAGCTCAAATTTTGGATTCCCGCACAAAAGCTCTTCTAGATTGTTTTTCTGTTAAAATTTAATATGGTTTCAGATCATATTTTTTTCAAAAAGTATTAAAATAATTCATAAAAAAATTAAAATTACATTTTAATGTTGTAAAGGGCGTTTTTATTATTGGGTCGATTCATATTTTGATGTAAAAAAACAATCTTTGCCGTGCCTAATCTAGTTTTTGTGTTATGAGTAAAAATATCAAAATACGTTTTAACATTACGAGAGGAATTTTTCAAAACTCGATTCTGAAGTAACGGCTGGTTCGAATTAAACAAAACTTTGCATGCAAAGTTAAAAAAGGATGCTGATCACAAATATGTGATAAAAAAAGGGGGTTCTCATTGAAAAATTTGAAGTTGATGCTCGTTTTAATATGAAGACGACCCCTTAACAACAATTTTTTAACATAATTTTGTAGAACTTTTTATTCCTGAAACAATGACACCTCTCACGTGTCTGTAGTGTCAATAGTCTTTGAATACGATCGAGTGTTTCGTTTTTTTTTCTATGACTGTACAAATGTGGTTAATTATACAAAACGTAAAATATCTACAAAAGTATTTATGACATTTTTGAATGCTATTCAGCAGGTTTCCTTTTACAAATCATTATGCCAGTGAAGTACTCGTATCTTCAGTCTTCCACAGATGATCAATAGTTTGTTTTCATCTCGATTATTGCTCTTATTGTTACTTATTTCGCATTTCTCCCCGTGTTAACACCATGGACAATTTGATATGAGTTTGCAAACTCTATTCTGGGAAACTGTTTGAATTAACACTCCTAAACGCTTATAATTGTTATTTAGCAGTGTCGTGAACAGCCGCTCCCACGGTCATCCAAGGTCGCCTCTCACTCCCCTCTTGACCCCTGACCCCTGACCGGATGTGGGGGCTCTTTTCGAGTGGGGTCGGTGGGAACCGGGTGACTGGACGAAAGGGAGAGATGCGGAGAACGGGACGAGAGAAGGAAGAATGCGATAGAGCTCCCGAGATGTACATATTTATGTTGAATTGTGATGTGTCCCTTTTTACTATTTCAATAAAAACTTGGGACTAAACTACCGATTTTTTACTTACATATCAGAGCGGCAAACCATCCCAAAAATATGGAAACTTACCCAACGCGGTACTCCGAATAAAACGATTATACGAAAGAGCAAATTCGCGACAGGCAGCATACCTAATTTTTTCTTCGAAAATAATGGAAAAACAAAGTAAAGTGTTGCCGCAATGCAGTATTAATTTCTCTAATTATAACACTAAATATAAACTTTCTTAATTAAAATGTTTTAAAATGGTTTTAAGAAAGTATGGATTTGAGGGTCATTTTTACATTGTTTGTCAAAATGTTTAGTTATAGTTACGTCTTTAAGAAGTTAATAGCTTTTTTATGCATTTCACATCGCATTAAAATGTGAGGTCTGTGTAAAAATAAATACCAATTGATATGAAAAAATGCAACATTGACAATGAATAAACTTAAGATTTTATAGCTCATTACTAATTGAAAATATTTAAAGCTACTATAATTTAGCAAAGCATTAGAAAAACTTTTAAAGGACTTTTTTACTTTATGCATTATAGTACTGAAACAAAATACAAACCTTTGTTGGAGTCAACATCCGATAACGTGTTCAGTTTTAAAATATGAGCTGATGAGTTGTCAACTAAGTATAATCCCATGAAAGATAATAACACAAAAAATTCCATCTAAAATACATTAAAAATAAAATTATTCACTTATCGGTTAATACTTAGCAAGTGTTTTCAAAATTTCATTGGAAAATGGATTTTTTAAGGGGTTAGAGTACCTCAAAAACGATCAAGCAATCAAAACAATTTTTATTGCTTATTTCAAAACTAAACACTACTCAAAAAACACAGGGAAAAACTTTCATCGCTTTAGTTTAAATATTAAAAAAGTTTTGAGTGGTTTTATCAGATCATGCTCGCTATGTGTTTTTATGCAAAAGAAAACTTTAAATTGATTTTTCTCGATGATCGTGTTTTTGTGTTTTCATGTCATAAGAACCCCTAAGGATTTTTTTCTATGAAAGATACAGCTTTTAAGTAATACTTTTTGCGATTAGGATAATATATTTAACAAAACTGCATTGGATAAGCATTTTATAAATTACTCAAATGTTTAGAGCATGTTATGTATTTTACGTCTTTAAGAACCAAATTGTTTTTTAAAAAAATTACGATTTTTTATATAATAAATCACAGAAAATTTTCTAATAAATACAAAAGCAAATGAATGTATACTTACTTGACACTTATCGTTATACACTTTGGACAATTTACACAATATCTTGATAACTAGCCTATGTGTTATTCTTATGTGTAAGGTAAATTATTGTAAAGTTTCATTAAAATTCATTCAGTAACTTTTGCTTGAAAGAGTAACAAAGACACATACATCCATACATACAAACTTTCACGTTTATAATAGTAGTAAGATGCGATAGATAACATAATCTGCGATCACATTAAGCGGAGGCT